>NC_081569.1:85706229-85830325 GCF_022355385.1 Mustela nigripes
ATAGATATCGATGTATATATATATATATATATATATATATATATATATTTCGCCTTGTTTCTTAAAAATCATTTCTTAGGGGGTGCCTGGTGGCTCAGTGGGTTAAGTGTCTGCCTTTAGCCCAGGTCATGATCTCAATGTCCTGCGATTAAGCCCCGCATCGGGCTCTCTGTTCAGCAGGGAGCCTGCTTCTCCTTCTCTCTCTGCCTGACTCTCTGCTTACTTGTGATCTCTCACTCTATCAAATAAATAAAATCTTTATTTAAAAAATCATTTCTTAGAATAGAATGGTAGTGAATAACCTATTAATTGTTCCGTGCAGGTAATACAAGGAAAAAGGAGGCCTCAAAGAAATTGAACTTGGCCCTCTGGAATGAATGGGATAGGAATAAGCAGAGAGGAAAGGAGAGTGTAGATGAGAAAAACAGCATCAATGAAGCACAAGTACACATGTGAATATATTTTGTGAGTGGAGATAGTAGAGAGGTCAACCAGGCAGGAACTTAGGCCCTGTGGGATATCAGATAGGCAGCGTAGCCTGAATTACTGAGAGCCTTCTCAGGCATACAAAGGCAGTTTGATTTCATGTGATAGGGAGTAAGAAACCAATGTAGAGTTTTGAAAGCAGCAACGTTTACTTGAAAGAAATAGCATTTGAGGAACATCAGGCTCACTTAGCACTATGGAAAATGAATTGAAGCAGGCTGGTTTTAGAAGTAAAAGTACCAGCTAAGAAGCAATGATAATAATACAGTATAATGAGAACAGACAACTGGTGTGCGGTGTAGGCTGGTAACAGGGAGAACGGAAGAAAGGGATTCCTATCAGGAACACTATAGAGAAAAACTATGATTTGGTGACTAAAGAGATGTGACGGGTAAAGAAGTAGTCGGTATTTTAAGATTTTCTGGCTAAGAGATAGGAACGACACAGTGCCATCAGTAGAATGTCTTTAGTTCAATGCTAAGAACTAATTTCATTTTCTTTTTATGTAACCCTAACTTATAAACTTATGAGAAAAAATATTAAGTTGGGTTTGAGACCAGTACTGTAGGTTGGCAGATATAAAACTCATCAAAATTGGCTTCCAGAAACTGAAAAGCAAAAGAAAAGAAGGCTTCTAAGGATTCTTCTCTGGGAATAATAGAAATACCCACGAGAATGTCTTTGGAATGATAACAATTTAGATTATATAACCCTATTTCCCACATAATTAAACTCTTTCTGTGGAGTTTTGTGCTAAAAGTCAGAATGTCCAAAGTTATTCTGAATGGTAAAGATTATTCTTAAGAGCTGTATCTCAAGCCATTCAAAGATAGGCCAAATGTTAAGGCTGTGGTTTGAGGTGTCATTATTCAAACGGCAATATGTAACTCCCACTGGGCAAACAGTAGATCAGTTCCTGAGGTGATGTCAGAATTCTCCGAACCAGGCTGGTGGGCAAATATTTCAAAGTCCAGATGTAAGCAGCTGAGAGCAGTATATAGAAAAAAATCTTTATAATTGTCTTGCTTCAAAATGCACACAGTGAAGATAGGCTATTAGCACAGATTTACAAAAATTATTCATTCATATCATCTAGGTTACTTACTCAAGGAAGTATTCCTTTTTTTTATTTTATTTATCTATTTGAGAAAGAGACAGCACGCAAGTAAGTGGTGGAGTGGGAGAAGTAGGCTCCCCGTTGAGCAGAGAGCTGGATGCGGGGCTCAATCCCAGGATGTTGGGATCATGACCTGAGCTGAAGGCAGATGCTTAACCTACTGAGCCTCCCAGGAACCATGTCAAAGAAATATTTCTACCAAATTTAGGTAACAAAACACATACAAAAGGATATAAACGGTTTTTGCCCAAACCTAAATTTATCTAAGGAAAAAAACAATAGATTATAATTTAAGTATCATCCTTTATAGAATATTTGTAAAACTTTTAGGATTTTACCAGCAGGTGGGTTTGAGGCTCTTTTGTTCACACACAGATGAAAATTGCTCTACCAATAAGATGAAGAATAGTTTTCATTGGCCTTACAAATTGCTGTGTGTGGGGTGTCTGGGTAGCTCGGTTGGTTGAGTCTGCCTTTGGCTCAGGTCGTGATCCCAGGGTTCTGGGATGGAGCCCTGCATCCGGTTCCTTGCTCAGCAGGGAGGCTGCTTCTCCCTCTGCCCCTCCCACTGCTCATGTTTTCTCTCTCTTCTCTGTCAAATAAATCTTTTAAAAAAAATGCTCTCTGGTACTTAGTAAATCAGAATCATTATAAATATATAAGGCCTTATTTATTATCTTTGCTCTCAAATATCCGGTAGTTTCTACAATATAAAAATCTGGGGGTGCCTGGGTGGCTCAAAGAGTTAAGGCCTCTGCCTTCCACTCAGGTCATGATCCCAGAGTCCTGGGATTGAGCCCCACATCGGGCTCTGCTCCACAGGGGGCCTGCTTCCTCCTCTCTCTGCCTTCCTCTCTGCCTACTTGTGATCTCTGTCTGTCAAATAAATAAATAAATAAAAATCTTTTTTAAAAATCTGTATGTATTGTTAATAGTGCAAATACTGTAAGTCTAAAGGAAATCCTATGAAGAATCTATCCTGGTGAATAAGTTACCGTAAATAAATTAGAACATAAGCATAATTCACATTTAAGATCATTGTAATTCAGTCTCTGAAGCAGTTTGCTAATGTCCTGTCAGCTCAAAAGAGTTAATATGTCCCTATGTCACTAACATACTACCAATGAATAATCCTGATACCGAGAATAAAGGCCAATAATCCCTAATATAATACTTTAACACATATAAGAAAGATGTATGTGATTTAATTTCAAGTCTTCTACGGTGCTTGAAAAGTATTAACTGTGAAGTGAATGGATATTAAAGAATGGAAATTACATTTACAAGTGGCATATAAAAATCATAAATCAGAAAGAAATGAAAATCGGTCAGAAATCTCATCTTTCTGTGCATCCAGAATTCCTTATCTATAAAATACAAAATGTATGTGTTTGGAATAGACACTGTTTTTGAGATAGATGAAAGTATAAACCTCTTTTTTTTTAATAGTTTATTTATTTATTTGACAGAGAGAGAGAGACAGTGAGAAAGAGAATACAAGCAGGGGAAGTGGGAGAGGGAGAAGCAGGCCTCCCACCAAGTAGGGAGCCTGATGTGGGGCTTTATCCTAGAGCCCTGGGATCATGACCTGAACCAAAGGCTTAGCCTAACAACTGAGCCACCCAGGCACCCCTAAACCTCTTTTATACATGTGGTGTTGATGTTTATAACATTTTGCCTTTTATATGCTGTTCTGATGGCAGTTTTAGTTAAGTAATGTATGTTCTATCACTATTATGTGTCATAAATTTCTCAGAGAAATCTACCTTTTCATGGTTATATTACTTTGCTAAATTTTGATGTTTTAGGAAGATAGGTTTATTTATATAAGGATTTAGGATTCTATATAGAAGATATGAGTCTGATAACATAGTGTTTTTAAGTTGTCAGAAATTAGCAGTGACTACCTAGCAGCCTAATAATATCATGAATGAGATTAAATCTCCAACTTCTATTTACTATATCCTTATTTTTAAACCAAGGATCAGTTGTCCATAGGGAAAAAAAACGTTAAGGACAATGTAATTGAGCAGTTTTCAAAATGACTTCTCGCTCTTAATTTTCAACAGAAGGCACTCTGAAATAGTGAAACTGATATTTTAAATAGTACAATGATATACCAACAGACAGTCCATTTCAGTCTAAAAAAAATAAAAAAACTTCTATGTACTTTCAGATGTAACTTATGGAAGTGTTCATATGGATTGTCCTAGAAGCTGGGGAGCAGGGACAGAACACAAAAGCCAGAATAAGAAAAGGAAGAGGAATCTTTCCACAAATCTGCATCCTTTTTCAATATACCACTATCATACCCTGTTTCAATTCTTAGAAATCAAGAGTTTTTAATGAATTAAAATGGTTCACCTTGTTATCAATTTGTTTTCCCCGTATTTTGCCATGTGTGTGTTTAATTCTTTTACTCCTATAGAAGATGCATCAATAGGGATGCCTGGGTGGCTCAGTCAGTTAAGTGTCTGCCTTCAGCTCAGGTTGTGATCTTAGGATCCTGGGATGGAGCCTCTTTCAGGCTCCCTGCTCAGCAGGGAGTCCACTTCTCCCTCTGTCTCTGCCCCTCCCCCTGCTCATGTGCTCTCTCTCTCAATCTCTCTCTCAAATAAATATATAAAAATCTTTTAAAAAAAAAAAAGATGATGCGTCAGTAATCCACATCCATGGCAACTTCATTCATTCATTCATTCATTCCTTTACATGCTTCATTTTTGTCTCCTTAAAAGTTATGAAATCAAAAAAGAAGAGGTGACAATGCTGGTTTTCAGAATCAGTGATTCGTTGTTATCACATTAACTAAATTCTTCCTGAAGCAGAAAGTATAACCTTAACTTAGTTCTCAGTTAGGGTGAAGTTTCATCTAAGATCTTTCTCATCAAGCTCCCAAACTCCCTCCATTTAAAATGGGAGGAATCAGGGCACCTGAGTGGCTCAGTAGGTTAAGCATCTGCCTTTAGCTCAGATCATGATCTCCAGGTCCTAGAATCAAGCCCTGCATTGGGCTTCCTGTTCTGAGGGAAGTCTGCTTCTCCCTCTCCCTCTGCCAATCCCCCTGCTTGTGCTTTCTCTCTCTGTCAAATAAATAAATAATGGCTTTATTATTTAATGTTCTTCTGTAAGGGCCTTGACTAAATAAAACTTTTACTAGAAAACTTTTACTAGACTTTTACTAGAAGTCTTGCTTTTTTATTCTTGGAAGCTACTTTTAGGGGGTCATCAAAATTTCAATCCATTTCTTAGAATTGAGATTGGAAATGAAATTTCTTTACTCCTCATTCCCTGTGTGTGTACATGTGTATATAATATCTACTCATAAACAGATAACATCCTGTTGATTTTTGGGAGTCTGTTCTGCTAGTTACCAAGTATCAGTAATAAACATATTTTGTATTTGCCCTCATGGAGCCTCATGGGCTTGTTACTGGTATTGAGTTTTCTTGGGAATCTTACATATGATTTGAATATCCTCTCATAGACAAAGTGAAAGAGTCCAATAAAATTGTCACTTGATCTTAATTCATCCTATTATCTCAATCACTTTCTGATGTTAAGTTAAAGGCTTAAGCGAAATACTCTTATTATCTTCTGTAAGTAGTTTCCTAATAGTATCATCCACTCTACTAGTGCTGCCATAGACTAATTGGAATCCAACAGACTATCTAGACATCTAATTTACTAACAAAGTCTTAATTAAGCCCTGGGTAAAATTATACCAAAATTAATATTTTAAAATCAAAAATGTGAAATAAAATTACCTTAGATATACTATAACAAAGGAAATATAGTTCTACTCCTTCTCCATGTTCTAATTTTAAAATGAGGTGAAACAAAAGTAAAGAATTCAAAGTTTTACATATCTTGTTATATGTTTAACTTTTATTTTTACTAGTCTTCTAAAGTAATAAAATGATATTATAGTTGATTGACAAGCCTGATATTTTCAGGGTTACGTAGAACAGAGCAAATGTAAGTCTAGATTTAAAATAGAGGTATGGAACATCTGGGTGGCTCAGTCAGTTGAGCATCTGCCCCTTGACTTAGGTTCAGGTCATGATCTCAGGGTCATGAGATGGAGCCCTGTGTAGGACTCTGCACTCAGCACAGGGTCTACTTGAGATTCTCTCTCACTCTGCCTCTGCCCCACCCCTGCTCATACTCGCTCGCTGTCTCTTCTCTCAAAATAAGTAAATGAAATCTTTTTTTAATATACTTCACTTTCTTTTAAAGATTTTATTTATTTGACAGAGAGAGATCACAAGTAGGCAGAGAGGCAGGCAGAGAAAGAGGGGGAAGCAGGCTCCCCGCTGAGCAGAGAGCCTGAAGTGGATCTCGATCCCAGGACCCTGAGACCATGACCTAAGCGGAAGGCAGAGGCTTAACCCACAGAGCCACCCAAGTGCCCCTAAGTAAATGAGAACTTAAAAAAAAAAAAAAGTAAGGTAACCTTTTAACACTTTGTCTACCTTAGATACTAGTGACATTGAATAAGGAATGTCCTATATCTAATTTAAGTATAGCTAAGTATGCTTGTGCTAAGATTTTTTATGTTCTATGTAATCTCAGAGATAAATCCCAAATTTACTGCTTGATTTCTGAGTGAATGAATAATATTCTTTAAAGACAATTGTATCTTCTAAATGATAATGCTTTATATAATGACATATCTGAGGAACTAAATCAATCTATCCATATTATTTGTATCCTTTGTCCTAGTTACTTGAAATACGTTTTTATACAGGAAAATAGTTTAGGGAAAATGATTAAATCAGATTTATTTTGAAATTTGTACAAGAAATCAAAAAGCTAATTAGTAAATGGTTAGTAATGATGCTTTAAAACTAAATACTGTTGACTGTATGTACCCAATTTGTTTTCATTTTCTTTTTTTTTTAGTAATACAGATCCAGCCAAAAATACCTCTTGAACAACAAACAGGGACAATTTTATATGTAGACTGAGATAATAGTCACATATCCTGGTTTTCATTTAAGAAATAATGCAATCCCCAAAATATATCTGTTTTGATACCTGTCTATAATTTTATATCTAAAATTTTAGTATCAGAAATTCACAGATTTGGGTTTATTTCATAATAAAATGCAGATATTCTTATAGCCTTTTTTTCAATCATATAACATTGTTCTCAAAAAAATTTTTTTTAAAGATTTTATTTATTTATTTGAGAGAGAGACAGTGAGAGAGAGCATGAGCGAGGAGAAGGTCAGAGGGAGAAGCAGACTCCCCATTGAGCTGGGAGCCCGATGCAGGACTCGATCCCGGGACTCCGGGATCATGACCTGAGCCGAAGGCAGTCGTCCAACCAACTGAGCCACCCTGGTGTCCCTCAAAAAAAATTTTTTTTAAGGCTAGAGTATTAAGAGTCAAAGGGAGGACAATGTGAGAGGACTGGATTCCCTTTTTTTAAAAGATTTATTTATTTATTTATTTTAGAGAGAGAGAGTGAGCAAGTGGGAGAGAAGTACAGGCAGAGGGAAAGAGAGAATCCTGAAGTGGACTCCCTGCTGAGTGCCTGGAGCTCTGTCCCAGGACCCTGAGATCATGACCTGAACCCAAAGAGTCAGCTGCCTAACTGACTGAGCCCGCCAAGTGCCCCATAGAAGCTGTATCTTAATGGGAAGCAAAAGAAGTGCCATTGGGTCATTATCTGCTCAGCATTGGATTTAATTTTGGGTTTGGGTTGTGATGGTCTCTCTAGAGTTCTATATTACTGGTGGAATTTTGTTTTAATAGTTATCATTATCAAATTATTTTATTTTTTATTTTATTTTTTAAAGATTTTATTTAAATCTTATTAAAAGTTGACAGAGAAAGATCACAAGTAGGGAGAGGCAGGCAGAGAGACTGGAGGAAGCAGACTCCCCACTGAGTAGGAAGCCTAATACAGGGCTCTATCCCAGGACCCTGGGATCATGACCTGAGCTGAAGGCAGAGGCTTTAACCCACTGAGCCACCCAGGCGCCCCTATCAAATTATTTTAGCTCTTTGAGAAATAAAGGCAGACTTCGCCACTCTTACAGTTGTAACCCATGCCTGACCCAAACAAAACAAAGGCTATTTAGACTGCTTTATTAGAGGTGTAGGGAAGACATGACCCAAAATCATTTTGAGAACTATAATAATTTGGTAGTTTATTTCCTGCGTATCATCTTGTGTTTGGAATAGTGGAGATTGTGAAAACTATGTATACTCAGTTTACATTACTGATTTGAAAATTACTTTTAAGTCAAAACTTGAGTGAGAATGCAGTTTTTGCTGAATGTAGGCATTTTTACTAAATATATTTGAACAAAACCTTGGCACGTACTCTGCTTCAGCCTATGTAGGCTATAAGTTTATCAACATTTCAGTTCTGATGGGAATTCTTAAATCTCAGACAGTCATAAAATATTGGAGAGACCTGAACACACAGTGAATCAAGTAGGTAGTAAGAGACCCTTCTTACATGCATATTTTGGTTTCTACTTAATCTCAAAGATTTTACGAGGATTAACAGGGGAGGCAAAGGCTTGATTCTAATTGTCACAGTATATCCATGTAAACTTATCAATGACATGGTAACCAAACTGAGATTTTTGTTTTTAAAGATTTATTTAGTTAGTTAGTTACTTGGGAGGGTGGGTGGCTGAGGGGGAGGGGCAGAGGGAGCAGGAAAGAAGCAGACTCACTCAGAGCACAGAGCCCTATGCAGGGCTCAGTTCCACCAACCTGAGATCACGACCTGAGCCCAAATCAAGAATCAGCTGCTCTACTGACTGAGTCACCCAGGAGCCCCCAGGCTGATTTTTAACACAACCTTTTGTCAAGATTTTTTTTTTAAATTTATTTATTTGACAGACAGAGATCACAAGTAGGCAGAGAGGCAGGCAGAGAGAGAAGGGAAGAAGCAGGCTCTCCGCCAAGCAGAGAGCCCCATGTAGGGCTCGATCCCAGATCCATGAGATCATGACCTGAGCCGAAGGCAGAGGCTTTAACCCACTGAGCCACCCAGGTGCCCCTGTCAAGATTTTTTTAAAGTTTCCCAGTCATTTGCATTGGTAATATTTTCTAAGAAAAAGACATATCTTTTAAATATGTTTTTATAATTAAAATCAAGGCATGTCCAGGGATTCAGTCAGTTAAGTGTCTGCCTTTGGCTCAGGTCATGATCCTAGGGTACTGGGATTGAGTCCCATGTCTGGTTTCTTGCTCAGCAGGGCATCTGCTTCTCCGTCTCCCTCTGTGTGCTCTCTCAAATAAATAAATCTTTAAAATAAATAAATAAAATCTTAAAATTGGTGCTCATCTAGAATTCTTATTTATTATCTAGTTATAATGACATATTGTGATGTCTTCTTCAAAATATTTTGTATAAATTTAAATAGTAAATAATTGTCCTATAACTTCTTTCCTTCAGTAAATTGTCCTGAGTATAATTACTTTGGCTAGTACATTCCTGCCAGTATCAATTTTTTACCTCATTCTCTTTAGTATAATTACATTTGAAATCTTATTTTAACTGTTAATGTTATAATATCCTGTTCTGGATAATAAATTATGCCCATTTCCAAATTAATCACAATTTATTATTAACACTGAGTTTGCTAACAAAAATACAAAAATGTTTTAAGCTTTAAATTTCATAAAAAACAAGGGGCGCCTGGGTGGCTCAGGGGGTTAAGCCACTGCCTTCGGCTCAGGTCATGATCTCAGAGTCCTGGGATCGAGTCCCGCATCGGGCTTTCTGCTCAGCAGGAAGCCTGCTTCCTCCTCTCTCTCTGCCTGCCTCTCTGCCTGCTTGTGATCTCCGTCTGTCAAATAAATAAATAAATAAATAAATCTTTAAATTTTATTAAAAAAACAAGATCTATTTCTAGGTCCACATCTGTTTAATAGTGAAACTGTTTGAAAAAAAAAAAAACGATGACTTTTTGGTAAGGCAAAATGCATAATACCATCATAGTGTTTTTAAGTTGGTAATATTTTGGAATTCATTATTTGCTTTTAATAAAAAATGACTCATGGACTTTTCAGTGAAGTTTTTCAGTAAGTGTATCTTAAATGTTGAAACACAAGTAGACCAACCCTCAAAATTAAATTTAGAGATAGAGTAAGTGCTATGTGCTATGGACCATACTAGGCATGGCATCAACTTAAGCAAGCAGTGGTTTACAAACTCATCATATTTGCCAAATATCATCATAGCCCAGAAACTGTTTCCATGCAACAGATCATCAAGTAGACCTATTTGGATATCTGTTAAAGCCCAAATTAAGCCCTTTAGGTACTTAATTGAAATAGTTAACAGTACTTTTGGATAACACCCTATGGCCAGTCCAGTTACCATAGCTGCAGACCCACCGAGTCACTTCGTGTTGTCCCCACTAAGCGCTTATGCTCTGACAGCCAGGCTGATCCCAGTTGCCATATACTGGGTCTTTGCAAGTCTAAATGCATCTCAGGGGCGCCTGGGTGGCTCAGTGGGTTAAAGCCTCTGCCTTCGGCTCAGGTCATGATCTCAGGGTCCTGGGATCGAATGCCGCATTGGGCTCTCTGCTCAGCGGGGAGCCTGCTTCCTCCTCTCTCTCTCTGCCTACTTGTAATCTCTCTCTGTCAAATAAATAAATAAAATCTTTAAAAAAAAATAAAATAAATGCATCTCAGGAATTAACCTCTATAACTGGTAGGTAAGGAGGAAGAACTCTAATATATCTTATTTTTTTTAATTTTTTATTTTTTATAAACATAAATTTTTATCCCCAGTGGTACAGGTCTGTGAATCACCAGGTTTACACACTTCACAGCACTCACCAAAGCACATATATCTTAATTTTAACAGTCATTTGACAGACTATCTCAAAATATCTTTGTGGACTGGATCAAAAAGTGACTGCACACTAGCAATTCTCTGTTTCAGAGAATTCATGCTAATTGAATAGGAATACATATTATGACGTGTAGGGATATACCTAAGAGTTTCAGTACTTTTTAATTCAACATTTTTTAATACCTAAGTTAAAGTACCATAAGTACAAAAAGTAATAAACTCAAGGAGCGCCTGGGTGGCTCAGCCATTAAGCATCTGCCTTCGGCTCAGATCATGATCCCAGTGTCCTGGGGTCAAGCCCCACATTGGATTCTCTGCTCAGCAGGGAGCTTACTTCTCCCTTTCCCTCTGTGTGTCGCTCCCCCTGCTTGTGTGTGCTTTCTCTGCCAAATAAATAAATAAGTACATAATAAATAAATAAATTTACCAAGATGAAGTCTGACATGGATAAACATAGAATCTTCTGCTTAAGATCAATATTGTGCAATAAAAATGACCATGAATGGAGCACTGGGTGTGGTGCAAAAACAATGAATACTGTTATGCTGAAAAGAAATTTAAAAAAAAAAAAAAAGACCCTGAATTTTTGGCACCACCTTCTGTCAAAAGGTGGAATCCCCCCCCCCCTCTAAATCTGGGCTGGCCTGTGACTCCCTTTAAACAATAAAATAAACCAAGTGATGTACAACTTCTAAACAAGGCCTCAAGAGGCCGTAGTGATTTCAGCATCCCCCTCTTACCGTTGTGGTCACTAGGTAAATAAGTCTGGGCTTATCTGTTTGAGAATGAGATACCACAGAAACAGAGAGTCCTAGCAGAAGTCAGCACTACCTGTCAGCTACATGACCACCCCACCCCAACTGACTATAGCTGAATGAGTGATGCCAGGAAAGGCTAGCAGAATTACCCAGCTACTCCAATTCCAAGTTGACAAAATTAAATAAAATAGCTGCTGTTTTAAGCCATCAAGTTTTGTGTGGTTTATTGTACAGCAATAAATGGAGAAGAAGTATTAATTGTATATGTCCAAAATAGGAGACCCTTGGCGTGGCATGGGAGACAAAGCAAGCTAGGTATTGGTGATATCAGTATTAGTGTTAGAGTATTAGTATAAGTAGGGATAGTGAAACAGAAGTAAAAGTCTAAATCAAGGAAGATATCAGTCCACCTTCCCTCTATAATGATTAAACTGGGTTATTACATAGGGGCAAAATTTTTAAAGATTTTATTTATTTCTTTTATAAAGAGTGTGGAGGGGGGAAGCAGAGGGAGAGAGAGAGAGTCTACTGAGTGTGGAGCCTGACATGGGACTTGATCCCATGACCCTCAGGTCACTACCCAAGCTGAAATGAAGAGTTGAACGTTCAACTGACCACGCCACCCAGGCACCGCATGTCCAATATTTTTAAAGAAACTGGACATACTAGAGAACATGCACAAAAAATATGAATAATAGTGAGTCGTCTACTAACTTTAAGATACCAGCCATCTGAAGACTGGAAGTGTAAATAAAATATCGTAAGGACATGACAGCTCTCTTAACATTTTGACAGCACCTCCTACAGAAATCAAATAGGGTAACAATTTAAAGGGTAGGTCTGGGTAGATGAGTAGAAGATTCAAGGAGGCAGTTTCCAGTTAAAATAAGGCATGATTTTTGACCATATAATTATTTAATTCCCCATTCTTACTACTGTCTACCAAGTCTTATTATTACCTTCTTCACCATGATTTTTCAATCTGCTCTCTTATCTACTCCTATCCTCACCTTTTCACTTACAAACTTTCTTCCGTGTATTTCAAATGTAAATAGTCGTCTTTTTTCAACTTCATTCTTTCTTCATAGGCTATTTACTTATTTCTTATGTGTTCTTTTGTGAAGAAAAATGAAATTGATGATCCATATTGATATGAGCATGTCTCTATATTTACAAATACATGTGTATATGTCCATTTTTATTAGCATCAGTGTATCTTAATCTGTATTCCTCGGTTACATTTTGTAGCTAAAACAGAGAAAGAACTTCTTACTTTATCAGTTATAATTTATACATGGGAGAGTGCGCACACTCAGACCATCAGCTCTTCTCTTTCATAGCTCTGTGTTTCCTCCCTCCCCATCTTTCTCTCCTTCTTTTTATTCCTCTTATCTTAGCTCTTTTTAGTCTGCTTTCTGGAACCTTCCTTCCATTGTTACTACCTCGCATCTATCCACAACTTCTACACTGAGTGTTTCACACACACATTCTACCTGAAACTTGAATTTACTGAGGACACTTGTTTTCTGGCAGTCCACTGAACACCAGTCTTTTTCCCATACCCAGATTCTATGAAGGAGAATTCTTCTGGTTCCCCTTTGCTGCTTTCAGACCTGCAATGATGTAAAAACCCTCCCTCCTTTGAGATTTACACCATCCAGCTTTCTCACCCACTGTCTCCCTCTTTAGTGCTATCTACTGATGTGATCAGTGATATTCCCTTAAAATATGTTTCAGGCATCTGACTCAGTGTCTTCCTCTCTACTCCAACTTCTACATTTGTGCCAAGAAACTTCAATATCCATGTCAGTAATGTACCCTATTCTTTTGTCTCTTGAATGCTAATGACTTTTATCTCTTATCCACTAAAGCCACAATGGATGTAGGCAGAATTTTCTACATCTGAAATCCTAAGATCAAAGTTGCCTCTTTCACAATAACCACAGACTTATTCCAACTACTCATGCTTTTTAGCTTCATCACAGATCAAGACATCTGGTCCCTTGCTCCTTTCACTTTTTTTTTTTTTTTTTCTGAACTAACAGCCCCTTACAGACTCACTTTTCTTCTCTACCCAATCTCAATTCTAAGTTTAATCACTTTCTCTCAAGGACACAGTCTTGTTATACTCTTGTTTTGTCTTACAAGTCATAAACTCTCAATTAATTACTTCTGTTATTTGTCCTCTCCAAATTTATCCCCAAAGTGTAGACCTGATGTGGAAAACAAAAGTCATGATGACATCATACTATGATGACCAGTACCTCCTACAAATTTGTAGTCTCTAGCTGTAGCTATATCATTAATCTCACCTAATATTTCTTTTATATATTCCAAGTCACCTCCCTTTCTTGTCACATTAAACTTTAGCATCTTCCTCTATCTTTTTTCTTTACCCTTGCTTTCAGCAGAGAACTCTGCCTCCTACTCTATGGGGAAAGTTGAATCTAGCAGACTTAAGTTCTATTGGTTAACTTCCTCCATACCTAAATTATCCATGGCTGTATTTTTCCCACCTCTTTCCCCTTAATCTCCAAGAAAAGTTGTCCAGTTGTATTTTTTAAGATAATGCTGTAAGTTGTGCTTATGATCCCATGACCCTGAGGTCACGACCTGAGCCAAAACCAAGAGTCAGATGCTTTAACTGACTGAGCCACCCAGGCACCCCTGGCCTTCAATTTTCACATTCCTCTCAGGCTTCCTCCTACTTCCATCATGCCATTAAAACTGACCCCAAAAGTTGTCATTTTTCCCAATTCCCAAATCAAATGGGCACTTTTCACTTTGATCTTGTTTAAGTACTTAACCCTGTTGATCACTGCCTTCTTCAAATGCCCTTTGGATTCTGTAACAATTACCTGTTCTTGATTCATCTTTTACTCCCTATTTCCTCAAATTCTTTTGCCAATCTCTTTACTCTAAATATTTGTTTTCATTTAGTTTCTTTCTTATTCCCACCTCTCTTCTTTTTTACTTATCTTTCTAAGCATTTCCATCTACTCCCATGGCTTCAGTTACAACCTAGAGCAATCTAGTCGTGACCCGCCTCTTCAGCCTCATTTCCTACCATTCTCCACCTCTTACTTCATGATCCTGAGAAAACTTACTCCCGATAGGACTTGACCCATATCATGCTTTTCATAATTCTGTGCCTTCACAGATATTATTTCCTCTGTCTTTAATGCCCATCCTTCCCCCTCTCCACTCCCACCCTTCTCAAGATGTCTGTCTCCTTCTCATTCTTCAATACTTAACTCAGACAAAATCAGGAAGACTTCATGTGCCTTCCCTTATCCTCCCCTATCCAAACTACGTTCTGTTTAATATCTGTGTTTTATTACAGCATCTACTAATAACTTATTTGAGTTACCTATGTAAAGATCTACTTCCCCAGATTATGGTTATAAGGAGGGACCATGTCCTGTTTTTTGAATAATCAATGTCTAGAACAATACCTGGTACATAGGAGTTACCAAACAAGTACTTATTGATTGAACTGAAATCCATATCATAAAGCTGGAATTCTCTAACACAGACTCTTACATCCAGGTATCTACTTAACATTCCCATTCATATGTCCCACCAACACTTCAAATTTATATGTACTAAGCTGAACACACAAACACACACACCAAATTCTTCTAATCTTCCTCTACACTGTCTTGGTTACCACTATCCATATAATAACCAAAACCAGACATCCTTGCCCACCCCATTTCTCCCCACCCTACCCTCAAAAGTCACTAAGTCCTTTGGATTCCATATCCTAGATATCTTTCAAACTTACCCCCTTCTTTCCATTTGCACTGCTGCAGTTCTAGTTCAAGGCTTCCAGTTTTACAAGGAATTTTTTTTATTATGGCCAATCTTCATAACATAAAATTTTACCATTTAAGCCATTTTTAAGTGCACAGTTGTATGGCCTTAAATACATTCTCATGTTGTGCTCACTAGGATTATTTTAATCAGGAACTATCTGGGCTTCCTACCTATAGAGTAACCTGCCTCCATCCCATCCCTACATTCTTGCCTGTGTAATCTCCCTAAAGTGCAAATGATGTTACTAAATGAGTTAAAGCCTATTCATTACTTCCTACTGTCTGCATTAGTGGTTTCATCACAAAGTTTTCACAGGTCCACACTGAAATGAGAAAAATACATACATGCATACATTCATACATACATACATAAAATAGACAAAGTTTTTCTGATTTTTTTCAACTTCATGAAAGACAACATTAATAAAGATAAATACTGAAACATTGAGGGGAAGCAAAATTAATTTTGTTTTAGATATGCTAAGTGTCATATGCCAGTGCAATAAGCAAAAGGAGACGTCTTGAGGGCGGTAGGATATGTGCGTCTGAAACTCAGAAGGGAGTTTTGGGATGGGGGCTATGTATTTGGAAGTAAAAGCATGTAGATGGAATCAAGGAAACAAATAACATTTTTTTGTTTTGTTTTGTTTTTTAATTTATTTGACACAGAGAGAGAGAACACAAGTAGGCAGAGAGGCAGACAGAGAGAGAGGGGGAAGCAGGCTCCCCGCCGAGCAGAGAGCCTGATGCGGGGCTCGATCCCAGGACCTTGAGACCATGACCTGAGCCGAAGGCAGAGGCTTAACCCTCTGAGCCACCCAGGCGCCCCCGAATAACATTTTTTGAGGAAAGTATGAAAAGCATAAAGAAAAAGATGATAAAATAAATCCACATTAAAATGACCAGTAGAGGAAGAACAGCCATAATCCTAAAAGAAAAAAACTACATTTAAAGTCTTTTTCTCACCCTGCTGCCATGGTTGAAAGCAGGCAAGATCTTTGATATTAATGGTAACCCCACATTTCAAGTGGTTTTTCTATCTCCTTTGCTGGATGGAGGTTGTTATCTATCTCTCTTGGATTTCCCTATTTCTTTCTCCTTGAACAAAAAAAAATTTTAAGGCAAATATGTTTGATGGGATAACCTCATTGCCTAAAATAGTAGGTATAATTTTTCTGGAGTGAAAATTGTCAAGCCAAGAAGAATTTCCACTCTCACATTAACAGATATAAAAATTACTCTCAAAAGTGGAACCTACAGTGAGACTTCTTTGGTACTATTCTGTTGGTGATGAGTAATTTGTTCTGTTTCACTCCTTTCTGCTGGGGGGGGGGGGGTGAAATATATATATAAAATCAGCAAGAATAATTCAAGCCTACCAAAATTTAGAAATAAGCCTTAAATGTTGTAGTGCTTTTGGAAGCAGTATAGCACATCAGAAAGATCAGGGAGGTTGTAATTAGATTTAGTATCACGTCATAGCTCCAGAACTCACTAAAAGTGGGGCTCTGGTCAAATTACTGTCTCTGTGTTTTGGTTTTGTCAGCCAATTTTGTCTACTCCATGGAGTTATCATGCAAATAAAGTGTGTGCATAATTTACTTATAATTCCTGGCACACGGTCAGTATTAAGAATTACTTACCGTTTGGGGCTCCTGGGCAACTCAGTTAAGCATCCCACTCTTGATTTCAGCAGGTTATCATCTCAGGGTGGGGAGATCGAGTCCCACATCAGGCTTCACACTAGGTCTGGAGCCTGCTCAAGATTTTCTCTCCCCCTCTCCCTCCACCCCTCCCCCACTTCACTCATGCAATCTCTTTCTTTAAAAACCAAATTAATTAATTGATTTTAAGAAATAATTTTTTAAAAAAGAGTTACCACTTAAAATAGATCACATTATTCATTAAGAGTGAAAAATATAAGTACACTGATTAGGAAAATTGGTAAATAACTATGTTCATCTACCTATTGGAAAAGTATATATTCCATTGTAGTACATGTATATTATCTAAATACCTAGAAAATATAAAAATAATGTTAATTAAAAAATAAGTTTCCTAAAATACAGCTTTAAGTGTATTTCTTAAGTTTATATAGAAATTGTACCATAGCAAAAGTTAGTTTGTAACTATTATTTCTTATTCTGTGCACTGTCATTACTTTACTTTCTTAATGTGTTACTAAAATAGCAGGTGAAATACACTGACAGGGCGCCTGGGTGGCTCAGTGGGTTAAGCCACTGCCTTCTGCTCAGGTCATGATTCAGGGTCCTGGGATCGAGTTCCGTGTTGGGCTTTCTGCTCAGCAGAGAGCCTGCTTCCCTCTCTCTCTCTCTGCCTACTTGTGATCTCTGTCTGTCAAATAAATAAATAAAATCTTTTAAAAAAAGGAAAGAAAGAAATACACTGACAAATGCCTTCCCAATTTGACTTCAGTAAGAACTTGAGAAAAAAAAAATTTTTTTAAGATTTTATTTATTTATTTGACAGAGCGAGATCACAAGTAGGGAGAGAGGCAGGTGCGGGGTTGTGAGGGAAGCAGGCTCCCCGCCGGGAGGCGAGCCTGATGCGGGCCTTGATTCCAGGACCCTGAGATCATGACCCAAGCCGAAAGCAGAGGCTTAACCCACTGAGCCACCCAGGCGCCCAGAACTTGAGAAAATTTTTAATGAAGCCAAATAATCCATTAAACTATAGTCTGAAACCTGTGGCTCTCCCAGTGACCCAAAGCCCTCTTGGAAGTAGCTTTGAATTTCAAACAAGGAAAGCAGGTCCAAAGGTGTTACTGTTTTACTGCAGGTCCCGTAGAAGGGTTTACTTGTGCTTCTGTTTCTTCATATTTAAAATGGAGAGATCCTGGGGTGCCTGGATGGCTCAGTGGGTTAAAGCCTCTGCCTTCAGCTCGGGTCATGATCCCAGAGTCCTGGGATCGAGCCCCACATCGGGCTCTCTGCTCAGCAGGGAGTCTGCTTCCTCCTCTCCCTCTGCCTGCTTCTCTGCCTACTTGTGATCTCTGCCTGTCAAATAAATAAATAAATCTTTTTTTAAATAAATAAATAAAAATAAAATGGAGAGATCCTACTCCCAGCTCTAACCACTTTCCGATTTCATGAAGCCTTGGGAAATTATCGTTGAGCAACATGTAAAGCAGTTGGAACCAACTGAGTAAGCTACATACTTTTTTAAAGGCTAGTGTCGATTTGGATGGTAAAGAATTGCCTGCGGGCAAATCCTGCAAGGTGCTTCAACAGCCGCACACAGCTCCCTTCCTGTTGGCACCGTCCACGTTTGGCAGGTGTATTCCATTCCTTACAGGAAGGAATAGGTGCTTCATTGTGTTTCAGAAGTCAGTAAGCTTTTACAGAACCAAGTAATTGACATTTTTTTTCATTTCTGAGATCAAATTTTCATACATCATTCAACCTGGATAAACTGAGAATGTGGTTGATCTCGTAATTGTTGAAACATAGGAAAGAGAGCGTAAGATGTGATATTTAAGTATTTCCTTCTAACCTCTTACCTTAGCAAGTTATAAAAGTTCTAAGTGGAAGTATGTCCTAATGTATAAAAAAGAAACTAAATTAGGTGAGCTTACTAGTGAAGCAGAATTCAAAAGAGGCACACCGATTCATCTCAGTAATTTGGGGTTCCATTGATTCTGAATTTGTAGTAATAATAGTAACTCTGCAGAGTACATCTTACTTTGACAATATGAAGAAGGTGTTTGTTTGTTTGTTTGTTTGTTTGTTTGTTTTTTATTGTAGTATAAGTGATATTATGGTGCTGGTATAAAGCTAACCAACTTAAAAGTAATGTTTTCTGGCTTTTTTACAATGTATGCCAAAATTTAAAAAAAAGCTCTTAAGTGGCCTGTCAATATTTCCTTTAGTAGTCAAGTCCTTTTTTAACAGTTAATTGAGGTGATTATCATATTTTAAAAATACATTTAAATTTTCAGACTGATAGTTTTCTTGCCCCTCCTCCAAAATTTAGGTCAGTGAAACTTTGTCTTCAAGAATTTATGTTAAAAAAAATTAATTAAAAAAAGAATTTATGTAATCCTGGGGTGCCTGGGTGGCTCAGCGGGTTAAGCCTCTGCCTTCCGCTTAGGTCATGATCTCAGGGTCCTGGGATCCAGCCCCACATCGGGCTCTCTGCTTGGCAGGGAGCCTGCTTCCTCCCCTCTCTGCCTGCCTCTCTGCCTGCTTGTGATTTCTCTCTGTCAAATAAGTAAATAAAAAATTTTTTAAAGAAAGAATTTATAGGGGCACCTGGGTGGCTCAGTAGGTTAAAGCCTCTGCCTTGGCTCAGGTCATGATCCCAGGGTCCTGGGATCAAGCCCCGCATCCCGCTCTCTGCTCAGCGGGGAGCCTGCTTCCTCCTCTCTCTCTCTGTCTGCCTCTCTGCCTACTTGTGATCTCTGTCAAGTAAATAAATAAAATCTTTAAAAAATAAAATAAGAATTTATTAATCCTATAAGTCACCATTTTCAGAGTATATAAGATAGCACTAGCTTTTGTCATTAGGGAAAAATCAACTAATACAGACTGACCTGTGAACATCGTGAATTGTCTAGTGAATCTTCTTATTCAGTAGCTGAATCTGCTCTAATGACTACCATTTCTCAAAGCAAAGATTTTTGATGCACTGAATTATTTTGTTTCATCCTCTTGTTTTCTGGGAACAGAACTCAGCATACACAAAATCATCCAATAAACTAGAGCTAGCATTCAGTGTTGCGTGCAGCTGATTAGCCGTGTAAACCAGTGTGTATGACGCTAAGAATACCCTCATTCCTTTAGTGTCTAGCTCTATGCTGTGTTTATTTGCAAAGGACCCTCATGCTTGGATCCATATAAATGAGGCAAAGCTGGAGCAGACTAGACTATGTCGCTCACCAGTCTTTCAGGAGGAAGATTGTATATATGAAAACTGGAAGATTTCTCTGTGTGTAACATCAAACAGGATTTTTTTGTTGAGGTTTTATGTTTTCAGCAAAAAAAAAAAAAATTTAATGGTCAGATTCCATCATCTCCTGTCAAGCAAAATCTCACTGATCCACATGAATGTCATCTCCCACCCATAGAGTAGCCTAAGAACACTATGAAATGGACTTCTGAACTTTTGACTTTATTTTCAGTATAATTCGTGGGTTTTTAATCAACTAAAAAAAATCACATATCTTTGATTAGAAACTATAAACCCTCTTGCCTGTTTATGTTAATCAGAATAGAAACTCCTTTTTAAATGTAGTACAGAAAGTCTGGTTTTATAGCATCAAATCATTTGTGTATATTTAAATTATTTTCATGCCACTAAAAGGTTTTTTCCAGCTAGCTAATTCCTAATTATTTTCATCAGCTGACTTTATGAAGAAGGAAGAAATGTAATGTGTCAGAATTGTGTAACATACCAGTGTATCACTTATGTAGCTACGTAACAGGTGTAAGAGCGATGGTATTTCTGTATTGGAATAGGTACTTCTCAGGTAAAAATCAGTTTGAAACTGCTGTGCATGTCAAGTGCCGTCTTCTCATTGCATAGTAAATGATTCATTTGCGACCTAACGCAAGCAGGTAAATGTATTGAAATAAGTATGTTATATTTTTCATGTAGCTTCTAAAGCTGACATAATCTGAAGATCTAGGTTAAAGTTTGTGTTGTTACTGTTTTTTTAACCTCAGATACTTGGCACTCTGCACCAGTGTGTCTTGCTGACAGTAATGCTTTGTCTCTTAATGTGACTACCAGCACTGCTTGGTCACAGGCAAATAACTGTTCTTTTTCAGCCAAAACATTCCTGACAATAACTGCACCTTTTGTATTCTTTTTTTTTCCCCTTCCCGCCCTCCTGCCCCCAACTTAGGTTGGAAAGGCTGGTGGACGTCCTGAGGAAGAAAGTTGGAACAGGGACCATGAGGACAGTGATCTGACTGAAAAAACGACAGTCTGGGGAAGCAATCACATCTGGTGACCAGGCTGCTTCATTCAACACTGTGTAAACACTAAAGCCTTAACTTAGCAAACAGTTGTTAGAAGTAGGACACTCCAACCACATTCCAAGCTGAGATAAAATCAAATCACAAATGTTTAACCACTTTGCTGCTGACTTGAGTTATTTATCCAAATGTATTAACTACAGACTTTTACCAGTGAGTAGCTATAAAGTTGCAGCTTATTTTGTAACTATTTTATATCTCACTGTATTGAATATAAATCTTTTTACGGAGAAACCATTATAGGTCATATCTTCGCATACAGCCCTTTCTAAATCAAAATACAGCAAAGTAAATATTGTCTAAACCGTAATCCACTGTGTTAGGTCAAAACTTAAAATACATGCATTTTTCAATATAGAATTTATTTCTTAACTGATGAGAGCTCAGACATGAGAGTGTATAGTCTTCCTCCAATGCATTCACATAATCTTTGTCAGTATTAAAGAATATTAAGTCTAAATACCAGGAATCAAATGTACACTTAGCTCTAATGAGAGTTTGATATTTTAAAATTACATTAATCAAGGCATGATTTTTGTTTCACTACAAATAATGCAAACTGTTTTCAATAAAAAAGAGGAAATTGTTTATGCGTACTTTTAGATTCATATTGTCAACACTTTTTAATGTTGTGACCGAATAACTGAACTTCATTTAAGCTATAGAAATGGCCAAGTCTGTCTCGTGGGCTGGGACACCTTTGGCTTGAAAAGTAACATGTGCTAGCATGACTCTGAAAGACAAGAAGGCATCAAACATGTTAAGTATTATTTTTTGTTATCTTTATCTAGATTATCACTTGAATTTTTGTTGGGAGGGAGGGGAACCCAATATTCAATAAAACTGTAATGTAAAAATATGAAGATATGGAAAAAAGAAAACTGGCAATTTGGTTACCTACTGTTTTATTTAAAAGATAATTTGAAATAGTTATGGCATGGCAGTCACTTCTAACCATATGAAATTATGAACAAAACTAGGATTTATATATTTGGCTATAGGAAAAATTTCTTCTTTTTTTATAGACTGAATAGGTGAGAGGCCAGTAGAAGATGACTATGCCTGGAACAGGATGAAATAGGCAAGTGGCTATCAAATTAGTGAAAATTTTGTAGGAAAGTATAAATTTTTCTAAGTCCATACTGTATTTGAATTGAACTTTGAGATGGAGCTAAGTTATCTACCATTGCTTGTTTTGGGGACAAAAACAGGACAGTTTATTGCACTATTCTTTCATACACGAATGGAGATTATTTGTGTGTTGTTGTTGTTGTTTTAACTGCAGGAAAATGTGCAGTGCTTTATCACAGAGTGACAAAAGAATCATGATGTTAACAAACTCAACTTCTTCCTCATTACATTTATTAAATTAACTGGCAGTTAGAACCCCATTGAGTTCAAATTTAGAATTTACTCATGTTGCCTGCTTTTAATTTTTCTTTAAACTATTAGAATTAGAAAATAAGCAACAACAGGGGTTAGAAATAAGCTAACTGGATTTCCTGTTCAGCCCTAAGGAGAATTATAGTCTTTCATGGGCCCGTGACTATATAAATAGAGAAACCTGAAATAATTTGGTCTCTGGGCTCTAATCGAAACACGTGGCAGCTCCCTATGTGAAGGAACAGTGCCTTTCAAGTCACCCAGGTAAGTAAAGAGGAACAGTTCCTGTCACAAAATAGTCCACTCCTGAATCCTCTTCAAATAAATCACAAGTAAACTTGAATTTTCAGTTTAGTCCTGAAGAAGAGACCGATGTCTCTTGCGTTTTTCTGCTTGGGGTTTTATAAAACACACTGTAAACATAAAGACATTTTACAGTTTTCACACATCTCTTTCTGTCCCTAACTGATCAGATTAGGGCAACCAGTTCCTGTAATTAATATCCAGAACTTTTAAAGAATTGGATATTTTGAAGCTGAATTTATAAAACAATTGTAACATTTACTGTTGTGAATACAGGTAATCTCCATCAAAACATCACATCCCCTTGAAAATGACTTGTGTACAAAATTGCAGATGCCAAGTATTACAGCCAGATCTTATCAATTGACTTCTTACACTTAAAAATGTCCACCAACAGTGTTGCAAACAGTCTTTACATTGTTGTGGGGTTTTTTGTTGGTTTTTTTGGTCCGCGAAGGAATGGCCCAACTCACTGAAGATCAGTTCTCCACATATTCGGTAATAATGCAATTTCAGATGTATTTCATGCTGCCCAGAGATGTTGCTTTGAGTTTGCCTTGAATATTATCAAGTCCAATTCCTATGGTAACATGAGAATTCACTTACAATTGTAAAAATAAGTAGTTCAGAAGAAAAGCAGAAAAGATAATACAAACATGTGTAACACTTAATGATTTATTATAAAATCCTTTCACATCAGTGTTTTTTATTTGATCCTACCAACAGCCATATAATAGTAATAATAGTAGATTATATATACATATATATCAACCACATAATAACGATGATGATAATTGCAATTATATCGTTATTATTTTTACATTTTACAGATGAGGAAATAGAATCAGAGGGGCTAGGAGTTTGCCAAGGACTGGCTAAGACTTACAACTGAGGTCCTACGACTAAACTCTACTCAGCAATACTTCCTGAAATCTTCCTATAAGAAAAAAAAAGTTGAAAATTTTAACTCTGGCAATTTTTGTTGTTATTGTGTCATTTCTTTTCTACACACATATATATATATAAATTCGCTAACAGTTGAGACGGTATGCATTTCTTTCACTGAAGTACAATCATGGGAAGTGCATGGGTAATAGCCTCACATTATTACCTCCTCTCTATTGTGTTCTAGTAGCAGCACACTTTGCCTTAGGCTTCACTCATTAAGAGTGACAATTCATTGTTAGTAAAAAGTAACCTTGAGTTGCTTTGTACTACTTTTAATTTGGCCTGATGCTGAAACCTGACAGTGTAGTTTTATCAAATGGTGGTCTGAACTTCAAGACTTACCTTACCACCTAGAGCAACTATTAGAGACAGAACTGGTTATAGACAAGTTATAAGCAAGGTTGCTAGTTATAAGCAAAGTATGGGCAGTTAGAGCAAAGTTATTAGTTAACTGTTAATATATGAGAAATTTTAATTCTGCCCTTATGACTAAGCCATTAATGTTAAAATTATTTAAAATATTTGAAGTATTTTATCTAATAAAATATTTTCCTTATTCAATAAGAAACGTGATCCTTTGTATATATCCTTATTCAAATAAACTGAGGAATCTTGTCAATCACTTACTAATAGAATTAGTTAACTTCACAAAAATGTTAGAATATTAAAAATCTGTAGTTTTACTATTGGATATAATTCCATAGAAAAGCATTTTCATATGTCATATCTTTAAAGATCATAGGTATTTTTTATATTTCTATTTTCAAGTACTCATGATTAATGAGTCACTATAGTGATAAAAAAACCATGGCTTACACATTTTATCTTCTCACATATGGTTTGCATAGAACCAGATTCTCCCCAAGACATTATTTTGTTGTTGATAACTATTATTTACAACTAACCTATCTCTTGACCTATTCATATCTATATACATGTATATTCTATGTAGTTAGATGTATACACACTGACACACACATACATTTTCCTTTTTAAAAATTTGTGTTATAAGTCCACTGTTAGGCTCCAGTGACTTCAGTATTTTGTTCATGTTTTATTAGAAATGCACATGGTTTCTGAGGTCTTTAAACAAATACATGGAATGGTTGAAAGATTTATATTGCTCATGCTTAGCTAAATATGTCATCTCTAGAAAAGATGTGGTTTATTTTGGCACTGTTTTAAAAACTCAAATATTTTAAACATTTGTTAAGTTGGAGCTTGCACATTTGAACTAGTAGCATACGTTCCAGAATAACTTCTCAAGTTACCAAACTTTTTGTAATCCTTTTACTAGAATAACCTTTTTTGAAAGGTTTTTTCTGTTCTTTTTTATTATGTACTTTAAGTTAAATTTATAGAGGTTGGAGTTATTATTTTTAATGTAGGATTTCATAAAAGAAGAAGACAACGATGAGTATTTATTTTTGAGAATCATTAAAATATTGTATGCCCATTTTGATAATTCTTTGCAGAAATCTTAATACACTTATTTTTAATTTTATAGTTATCTAAGCGTAGTTTTGGAGTACACTAGTACTTTTGAAGCCACTAGTTTCTTACTGTCTGATTATTAACAAAGATGCATTTTAATGCACAAACTCAAATATCTAAAATATATATTTATTTTTTATTCATATAAAATCCACTACTGCAAATCCTACACATTTCAATGCAAATATTATACATTGATCTTAATGAAACTTTGAGTGGTACAATCCCGAAGATCCTATACTGGATATGCCTATAAAATACACTGTAGTAGCAAGACTGATTAGGTTCACCATCAAACTGTGTCTGACTTCCTTAACAAGTTTAATAAAGATAGAAATTGATATGAACAAATTTTTAGGTACCATAAGAACCTTTAAAAACTATTTAGATATAAAAAAAGAATAGCAATAAAATATTAAAGATAAACATTACTTTTGGTAATATGGTTAGAAGAACCTAAGGGGGCACCTGGGTGGCTCAGTTGGTTAAGGGTCTGTCTTTGGCTCAGGACCCCATCATCTTGGGGTCCTAGGATCAAGCCCCACATTGGGCCCATGCTCAGAGGGAATTCTGGTTCTCCCTCTTCCTCTGCCTCTCCCCCTGTCTCATGCCCGTGCTCTCTCTCTCTCAAATAAATAAATAAAATCTTAAGACAGGAAAGAAGGAAGGGAGGGAGGGAGGAAAGGGAAAAGAAGAAAGAACCTAGGAAGGGAGATTAGGTCTCTCTCTTTTTTTTTTTTTAATTTTTAAGATTTTATTTATTCATTTGACAGAGAGAGATCACAAGTAGGCAGAGAGAGAGGGAAGCGGGCTCCCCGCTGAGCAGAGAGCTGGATGTGGGGCTCCATCCCAGGACCCTGGGATCATGACCTGAGTCGAAGGCAGAGGCTTTAACCCACTGAGCCACCCAGGCGCCCTGAGATTAGGTCTCTTAATGAAAAAATAATACACTGGTTGAAATCTACTGCAAAGCACCTCTACTTAATTTTGTAATTTTACATGGAATTTTGCTGTAAGCAGTAGCTGAAATCTAAAAACTGCTTCTATTCTGTTTAATTATTCAGTCAGGGGACACCTGGGTGGCTCAGTGGGTTAAAGCCTCTGCCTTCAGCTCAGGTTATGAACTCAGGGTCCTGGGATCGAGCCCCGAATTGGGCTCTCTGCTCAGCAGGGAGCCTGCTTCCTTCTCTCTCTCTCTCTGCCTGCCTCTCTGCCTACTTGTGATCTCTGTATGTCAAATAAATAAATAAAATCTTTTTAAAAAATTATTCAGTCAGGGTAAGGTAATGTAAGTACCTTACATACACTACATAATACCTGCAGGGAATGTAGTGAACTTGGAACTGGAAGTTTAATTTTATTCATTCATTCATTCATTCATTCATTCATTTGACACGCACAGAGAGAGAGAGAGAGATCACAAGTAGGCAGAGAGGCAGGCGGGGGGGGGAGGGGGGGAGCATTCTCCCCGCTGACCAGAGAACCGGAAGTGGAGCTCTATTCTAGGACCCTGAGATCATGACCCAAGCGGAAGGCAGAGGCTTAACCCATTGAGCCATGCAGGCATCTCTGGAATTGGAAGTTTAAAGTACTAAGGGTGGGGTGGACAGTAAGAATCTTTGAGGCAAAGATTCTATAAACTGTTCATGTCTAAACTGTCACATCACAGTTTACAGAAATTGTCTGACCATGCGTGTTCTTTGCGATATTATTACACATTTTACTTCTACATTTGTACACAATAATAACATCATTATTATTTTTGCTTTAAAGAACAATCTTTAAGAAATTTTAAAAGGTAAGAACATTATTTTGTATTTTTACCATTTCCAAGGCTCTTCTTTATGTAGATCAAAGTTTCCACCCACTGTCCTATTCCTTCTTCCTGAAGCATTTATCGTTTATACAATGCAGGACTATGAGTCATGAGTTCGTTTAGCTTTTGTATGTCTGAAAAATGTCTGTCTTTGCCTTCATTTTGTGAAAAAAGTTTTTTTGCTGAATACAGAATTTTAGGATAAAATTTTTTCAGTATTTTCAAGATGTTGCTTTTTTGTCTCTGGCTTGCTTTGTTCCCGCTGTCATTTTTATTTTTATTCTCTATATAATAATGTCCTCTAGCTGCTTTAAAGACTTTTCCCTTTGTCATTTCTTTCAACCAAAGGATATATTATGGTATATATTTCTGCATGCTTCTGTGCTCATGGTTTGTTCAGTTTCTTGGCGTGTGAGTTTGTAGTCTAACTTTTAAAAAATTTCAACCATTTTTTGAAGATTTCATTTATTTATTTGTCTGAGAGAGCACAAGCAGGAAGAGCAGCAGGAAGAGGAAGAAGCAGGCTCCCTGCTGAACAGAGACCCTGATGTGAGACTTGATCCCAAGACCCCAGGATCATGACCCAAGCCAAAGGCAGACACTTAACCAACTGAGCCATCCGAGCATCCCTCAGCCATTTTTTTTTTAATAGATTTCTGTCCCCCAGGTCTTTTTCCTCTCCATCTGGAACTACTGTTCAATATATATTAGGCCACTTTAAGTTGTCCTTCAGCTATTTCATGCTTCATTTACTCTTTTTTCAGGCTGTTTTCCTCTGTTTTATTTTGGATAGTTTCTATCGCTTTATTTTCAAATTTACTAATCTTTTCTTTTGCAGTGTCTAATATGTTCTTAATTCCATCCAGAGCCTTATTCATTGCAGGTGTATTTTTATCTCTAAAAGTTAAATTTGTGTATTTTTAATTTCTCTTATCTCTCTCCTGAATTTATTTGTGCCTTATGTTATCTTCTGGAATATAGAAAATATTTATAAGAACTGTTTTAATGTTCTTTTCTGTTAATCTATTTCCAGGTCTCTCACTATTGATTTTTTTCCCTCATCATGAGTTATATTTTCCTGCTTTGCATGCCTGCTGACTTTTTTTGGATGCCAGTCATTGTGTATTTTAACTTGTTGAGCATTGGGGGTTTTTTTTGTTTTTTATTAAAATTTTTTGAACTTTGTTCAGTGATACACTTAGACTACTTGGAAACAGTTTGATCCTTACAAGGGTTTTTTAAGCTTATTAGCAGGATCGGGTACCTTTAATATCAGGCTGATTCTTCCCCACAATTTAGGCAACACCCCTCTGAATGCACTACCTGTGGAGTATGAAGCTTCTCTTCTTTGACTGGTCACAACCTTGTGTGAGTTTTAGTAGTTATCCTACCTGCTCCTTTCTGGTAGTTCTTGCTGTCACTTGGTAGCTTACTGTCACTTATGCTGGATCAGTGCAGAGAGGAAGTCGGGGTATGCACGGCCATTCTCTACACCCCACCGCTTTCACGGACTCTCCCTGTGTCATGTTACCCACTGCATGCAGACCCTCTTCTTCCGTACTCTGACCTGCAGATCCTAGCCACCTCGGCCTCCCTCACATTCTCAGCTCTGTGTTCTCAGCTCAAGGAGGCTGCCAGGTTCTGTTCCTCCCTGCCCTCTGCTCTGTAATCTCTCCAGATGGTAAGCTGGGTTAATCGTAGAGCTCACTTCATACACTTCCCTTCTCTCAGGGATCACTGTCCTGGGCTGCCTATTGTCCAAAGTCCAAAAACATTGATCCATGTATTTTCACCATTGTTTGCTGTTGTCGTAGTTGGCTTGGGGTGTGATTTTTTTTTTTTTAAAGTTAGGGGATAAACATGGTCCCAGTGACTCCATCATAACCAAAACTATAAGTCACCCTGTAACTCTTTTAAAATGTCGTCTTCTTATTGCCTAGCTGCCCTCTTCCCTATTGAGAAATTAGCTGTCAGTCTTAACATTTTTCTCCTGAAAGTAAAGTCTCTGTTTTATCTGATTTTTTTTTACATTTTCATCTTTTTCTTTGTTTTTGACAGTTTTGTGCCTAGCTGAGGTGTTCTTTGTGTATTTCTTGCTTGATTTCATCCATCTTATTAAATCTCTAAGTATCTTTTCTTAACTTTAGGAAATCTTTGATGAATATCTTTTTCTCCTCCTTCGGAGATTCCAATTGTATATATTTTATATTTGTTCTCTATGTTCCCACATGCCACTTTAACCCTCTTCTGTATTTTCCTATTTTTCCTCTAGGTACAGTAGTTGTGAGTTTTAAAAATTGTCTTTTATTTCATTAATCCTGTCTGCTGCTATTAAAGCTATCTATTCAGGTCTGAATTTTAGATTCTATGCTTTTCAATTTTATAGTTTCCTCTTGTTTTGGTTTTAGTTTTGATTTTGTTTTTTTGTTTTGTTTTTTTGCTACATTGCAATTCTCTGGTGAAATGCTCATCTTTCTAAGTATATTGTCTCCCCCTCTGCTTCTGTTTTTTGAATATGCTAGTTGAATATACTTAAAAGGCTATATCCACATGTCTGCTAACTCCAGTATCTGAATCATCCATGGTCTGTTTGTTTTTTGCTTTCTAGATGCATGGTCCTCTCTCTTGGCATGCCTATGAATTGTTGACTCAATATAAGACATCATGACCCTCTGGATGATTTTGTGTTCCTCCGGAGAGGGTTTAGCCTTTCCTGTCTTAGGAAGATTGAGGGGAAGCTAATCACCTTAATCCAGTCAGGTACTGTGCTGAATGGTAGCTGGGTTATATCCTGAGTAAGCCTCCATTTTCTCTGGCTTGCCTCTCTTCCAATGGCATAGCTCAGTCAGGCTTTCAGTGGTGCAAGTGATAGTTTCATGGGGGCCCTTTGAGATAGCCTCATCTGAGTTTTGGGGGGGGGGGGGGATGTTTGTTTAAGTAGGCTCCATGCCCAGCACGGAGCTCAAAGCAGAGTTTGAACACACAGCCCTGAGGTCATGACCTGAGCTGGGATCCAGGGTCAGGCGGAATGGACTGAGCCACCCAAGCCCCCCCTCTTCTGAGCGTTTTTTAATCAACTTAAGACAGCTCCGAATTTGCCAAGTATTTTGAGTATTTTGAAGGGAAACTGGGTGTGTGTTTCAGGCCCTTTGCCTCCCCAGGTCTGTCCCTCCAGCCTTGCAAGATGGCCAAAAGCTGTTTCCTCTGTCTCTAGCAGCAGTCTTCTGCTAGGACAAAGCCCAGATTATCTTTCTCTCACCTTCACCCAAACCCAGCAAATGCCTCCAGGGGAAAAGCTGCTGCAGATCATCAGTTTACCTCTGTTGTTCTCTTTTTAGAATCCTAGTCCCTCTCCTCTTTCTTTTAGCCTGTCTCTGATACTCCTTAAGCAAATAACTTTTTGTAAGTTACCCAGCTTTACTTGTTTTCAACAGGAGCATTTATCTGCCACAAACTACTGTCTTCTGTCTAGAAGCAGAATTTCAGTGAGTCTTTCATTTCTGTAATATTTTTTCATGTCTGCACATTGTATTCTGTTCATTCCTAAATCCAGTTGGTCATTTTTATGGTCTCTTGTTCCTATCTCATATTTTCAGTCCCTTTTTATCTTACACATTTTAAACACGCTTATTCCATACTTAACTTCTGATCATTTTATAGCTCAGGTATTTCCAGCTCCGATTTTGCTGTTATGTCTGCCAGCTACATTTATGCTATCTTGTTTCTTTGGATGTTTGGTGATTTATGAACGTGAGCCTATCTGTCTTAGAATTATCATCTGTGGGGCTCTTCAAGGCCTGGGTTGAAGACAGTGCCTCAGCAGAGGCTTCACATTTGCTTCTGTTAATGCCCTCTGGGAGAATGTACCAGCCTTAGAGCACTTTATAAACATAATCTGAGGGGCGCCTGGGTGGCTCAGTGGGTTAAAGCCTCTGCCTTCCACTCGGATCATGATCTCAGGGTCCTGGGATCGAGCCCTGCATCCGGCTCTCTGCTTGGCAGGAAGCCTGCTTCCCCACTCTCTCTCTCTGCCTACTTGTGATATCTGTCTGTCTGTCAAATAAATAAATTTAAAAAAAAAAAAAAAACATAATCTGAGGGATGCCTGGATGGCTCAGTTTGTTAAGCAGCTGCCTTCGGTTCAGGTCAGGATCCCAACGCCCTGGGATCGAGTTCCACATCGGGCTCCTGCCTCTACCTGTGCTCATTCTCTCTGACAAATAAATAAAATCTTAAAAAATAATAATAATCTGAATTGTACTGGGCCAATTTTATTGATTGTAATTTGGGTTTGGGTCAGAAGCCCATCTGAGTTCTAAGTTAGGATTATAAAACTCATGGCAGGTCCCATGTTTATGGATTGGAAGAATTAATATCACTAAATATCCATACTACCAAAAGCAGTCTATAGATTCAATGCAATTTCTCTCAAAGTTCCAATGGCATTTTTTACAGAAGTGTCAAAAACAATTCTAAAATTTATATGGGACACGAAAGACCTCACATAGCTAAAGCAATCCTGAGAGAGAACATAGTAGGAGGCATCACACTTCCTGATTTCAAGCTATATTATAAAGTTATAGTCATCAAGACAGTACAGTACTAGCATAAAAACAGATGAACAGATTTTGTCAACTAATATTTGACAAAGGAGCCAAGAATACTCAAGAAAAACCAGTCTATTCAATAATGGTGCTGGGAATACTGGATATTCACGTGTAAAAAAATGAAACTCGACCCCTATCTTGCACCACTCACAAGAATTAACTTGAAATCGATTAAAGGCTTAAATGTAAGACCTGAAAGCATGAAACTCATAGAAGAAAACATAAGAACAAAGCTCCCTGACATGGGTCTTGGCCCTGGTTTTTTTGGATATGACACCCAAAACACAAGCAATAAAATGAAAAATAAGTGGGATTATATCAAACTAAAAATCTGCACAGAGGGACACCTGGGTGGCTCAGTGGGTTAAAGCCTCTGCCTTCAGCTCATGTCATGATCCCAGGATTCTGGGATCGTGCCCCGCATCGCGCTTTCTGCTCAGCAGGCAGCCTGCTTCCTCCTCTCTCTCTGCCTGCTTTTCTGCCTACTTGTGATCTCTGTCTGTCAAATAAATAAATAAAATCTTAAAAATAAATAAAATCTGCACAGAAAAAGAAACCATTGGCAGTGAAAAGACAACTTGCATAATGGGAAAAAAATATTTGCAGCCATATATCTAATAAAGGGATAATATACAAAATATATAAAGAAATATTGATAGCATAAAATAATCTAATTAAAAGTGGGCAAAAGACGTAAATAGACATTTTTCCAAAAAAGATATGTGGAGAGCCAACAGATATATGAAAAGATGCTCCACATCCCCAGGCATTAGGTAAATGCATATCAAAACCACAAAAGAATCTCACCTCATGCCTATTAGAATCGCCATCATCAAAAAGATAAGAAATAAATTCTGGCCTGGTTGTGGAGAAAAGGGAAGTCCCTCATATATCGTTATGATTGTAAATTGGCATAGCCACTATGGAAAACAATATGGAAGATCCTCAAAAAATTAAAAATAGAACTACCATATGATCCAGGAATTCCACTTCTGGAAATATATCTGAAAGATGTGAAAAGGACAGCTGCACCGTCATGTTTCTAGCAGGATTATTTACAATAGCCAAGACGTGGAAACAACATAAGTGTCTATCAGCAGATGAATAGATAGAAAAGCTGTGGTATATATATATAAAGTGGAATATCATTTAGCCTTTAAAAAAAAAAAAGAAATCCTGCCATTTGTAATAACATGGTTGAAACGAGGGCAATATGCTAAGTGACATAAGTCAGACAGAGAAAGACAAATTTGTATGGTCTTGTTCTTATGTGGAATCCTGAAAAATTCATAGAGGAAATACTTTTTTATTCTACATTCATAGCCTGAGTTCAATATTTTTTCCTTGTGTGGGCTCTGGACTTTGTCTCCTATCCCCTGCTCCCCTGGAGGTCCATGAAAACCAGAGCTCAACTTCATCCCATCATAAGGCAAATTCTTTCAAGGTAAAAACTGCCTTTTGTACTCTACTTACCATCAAAGGTTCCTAGTTTTCCTTAGGTTTTGGCCTCTGAATATTCCTCACCAACTAGCAAATTTACTGATAGCTTTTGAGAGGGTGTTTGTCATTTTCTATCCAGCATTTTTAGTTGATTACTGAGAGCGGTTCCAGGTTCATCATGGCAGGAAACAGTAGTCAGGGCTGAATGTTATTAAATGTGTGTACACACACACACACACACACACACAGATAAAATTGTACTACTAATAAAATGTTCTGAATTTAGTTCCAAATTTAACATCACTTGTATACATGATTAAAATGAGTCGATAATAAATTTACTTTCCAAGATCCGTAACTGCAGCTCTTTGTCCCCACCAGTAACTACAAGCAGTTTTTCATTAAAGAAAAGAAAATGATTGAATAATCCAAATTAGCCTGGGCAAGAAAACTAACAGCTGCCTAAAATGAAATGTTTGAGTTATGAGCCATGTGCCACTTTGGTTTATCTGCAGCCAAAAGGTTTAGAATCCTTATTCAATTAACCATGTTGCTTGGGAGGGCCTGGTTGCCCTGAATCAGAGCTGCTTGGTGATGAGTAAGAGGTATCCGTGACACGCAAGTTCAGACCATGCAACTCTGTTTTTGTTGTTTGAACTTTCTTCTCCGTTGTAGCTAGGGATCCGGCATGGAATTTAAACACTTGTGTGGTAACTCCATTCCTTTCGGCCATTGTGTTGTTAAGCTCTAGCTAACGAACTTTTAACACCGGCTCGATGTAAAACAAGACTTAGAAAAGAGCAGCAATCAACATTTCGGGTTTTATAATTAAAATCATATGATTTCTGTGTTTTAGGAAGTAAGCTGCCCTGGTCTATCGAGTCCCAACTGCTGCCCCAAAAGCAGCCTTCATAATATGTGCGAAAAATAAAGAAATAAACCAAGGTGCATCTAAGAAAGTTAAATTAAGAACTGACTTTCATTTCAAAAACCTCACCTACTGTTAGGAAAACTTCAAAATGCAGACCTGTTTTAAAGCTTAGGAACTTTGCCTAAAATAAAGGAAACAGACTTACATAATATTTGCAAAGGTGAGTGCTGCCAAACACACCAGTCAAGTATACTTTGTCTCATGTGGCCCTTTTTTTCCATGCCAACAGTTGTTGTTGCCTAGGGAGATCCTCTTGATAACGTCACAAAGAATGTTTCTCAGACCCATATAGATTGTGTACACACTGGCTCGCTAAAGACAAGTTTTGATTTTAAATCTCTAGGCTTCATTTTGCTTCGAAGCGTGCTGTTTGAAATAAACAGGTGACTGTAAGAGAGGAGACTGAATCTCTTCTCCAACTCAGAAACTAGTTGTGAAGATAATTCTGGATGAGAAAATTTAAGTATAGTTTGAACAATGATATGTAATGTGACATGAAATATCTCAGTTTGAAGAATCACTGTGAAGAATTACTCTACACTTGAATGTATGCACTGACTTCTGATGTCTTACATCAGAGTCTTTTCACATTATGAAATTAGATTTGCTTTTTGCATCTTATTTTCTTAAACTGTGGTCATATTAAAAAGAGGAGCTGAATACTTTCATTTAGGTGACATAGTGACATACTTTCATTTAAGTGAATATGTAATCTTGCTTGTCAAAAAAAGTGAAGAAAACCTTTTGAAATCAAGTCTCAAAACTTCAGTCTTGTCAAAATCATCACTTTATTTCTGCTTTTATAAAATTGCAACAACTCATTCTGGAAATATAGCTATATTCTAGACTGAAATTTTAAATACTGCAGATATTACTGTCTTTCAGTTACAGTGAGAGAAACTGGTTTTATTATTTCAAGAGTCAAAGAATGAAGTGTATGTGTACAGTTTTGTTTGGGTGTTTGTTTTATAGATTTTAGGAAAGTTTTCTGGTTCCATATTGGATTTAAGGGGAAAAAAGTGCACAAATCATACTTGGAAATTTTGGCATGTTATTTTGTTTTCATATGGATTAAAGAAAATTAATAAAAGTAACTTTCTGTCATACTAATACATCTGACCTATGTATGCTCCAAGATTACTCTCCCATTTCAGTTCCTACCCTGTATTTTCGTTGTTTAATTCATTTACGTTTTTAATCCTCTACTCGGTCAAATCCACCTTCATGTGTTTAAATCCAATTCATCCTTCAAGAATACTTATGCACCACCCCCTTCATGAAGCTTTCCCTAATTCCCCGCCCCCACCTCACCACCAAGCCACGGCTAATCTCTCTTCTGTAGGCCTTATAGCTCTCTCTTCATCTCTATTAGGGCACTTACTAGGTTTCCCCTTGTTTCAGTATCCCTGTACTATCTCCCATTAGAGTGCAGCTTCCAGAGGTCAGACGTTATTCATGTTTCTTTGCACAGGTAAAACCTGATAAATAGTCATTTATCAAGACTAACAAGAGTTAATGATGAAACCTAAATCTTCCAACTATATTGTTGTTTTATAAACATTTGTATGACCTGTCTTTCAAAATATATATATATATATACATACATATATATGACCTTAAGATAGGAGATTTGAGTATCCTTTCCTAAGTATTAAAAGGTACTAGCATGTCAAATTATTTAGCACCTGGCATATCACCAGAAGAAACATGATTACCTGAAGACTTCGACTTTTAACCATAATCAGTTTAAAATAAAGAGTTGCAGACTTTGTTGTTGTTTGTGTGATTCTGATATAGGTTTCGTTTGTTAATCAGGACTTCTTGTGTAGCTGTTAAATGTTGGTCCTAGAAAGTTCAAAGTTTGAAGTTTCACTTTGTGATAAAGTGAAGGCAAGGTCCCATTGTCTTGGAAAGTTGAAACAAAATTTCCAGACCCCAAAATAGGCCATTTAAATCTTTACTGGACAACAGTAATAATTAAATTGCTTTCTGGAGCCAAGTGTGTCAAAAATCTGTCAGAGAGAGAAGATAAGCAATGTATAAACCAGTGTGATATATTCTGATGCCTTCTGATATTGCTGTGATCTACTTTAAATCATGATTTCAAATTCAATGATTTCTCATTTCTGAAAAGTAAAATTTTCTGAATTCTGATTATTAAGATAAATTTTCCTGATATTTTACCTTCTGGTTATATATTATTCTTTCAATACCTAAGCCATATTTTAAAATATTTATGAACAAATAAATTGGGCATGAACACTTCCTACCAAGCTACAGTTTCAAAAATTAATATTTAGTCACTAATTCTACTTTATCTCTACTTTATTCTCCACCAATTTTCATCAGGCAGCTTGTTAAGTGAAAATCCTAAAGCTTAAAAAGTGCACACCGTTTTCCAGTAAATAGGTCAGTTATATCCGAGGCTTTTTGAAACACTCAAGCATAGAATAGTCACTGCATTTACTTGTATGACCACGACATTAACACCCTAAAAATCTTTAAGTTCCTTAAAGAAGACTTTCTTCTCATAAATCTACCCTGGCTGTGCCTAACCAAATTACATTTTCAAGTAAGTATGTCCTCTGAAATTGTTTTTAGTATATACCTCACACACAAAGTTAACTATCTTGGTTATAATGGATTGCTGGCAGAGCAATTCACTTTCAATAACAGTATCTTGTTTGTAATTTTCTGGGAAATACAGTTCCTTTACTCATCAAGCAACAGTAAACCCAAACTACCAATGTTGTTTGCCATGTTGACAAACTAAAATCGTAATGAATAGTGCTCAAATGCTGGCATGCGGCTAGATGGTTCATCTTTGTCTTAAAAGTAGCAAAAGGTTAAGACACTAGCTATGTTAAGACTTAATCTTCCTTGATATTCATCAGACAGGAAATGGAAGATGCTATAGATTCTTAGCTTTTATCTTGAATCTCTGAAGTTCTCTTAGCTAGTAATTTTTTACTTAGAAGTATATTTTTAGTCCCAAGAGCCTCCCATCTCTTTGAAGCCAATTAATTAAAACACATAGTCACCTCATGGAATTTTCACATTTGGGTAAAATGAGAACAAAGGAATTGAATAATTTTTATAGTGTGACCTCAACAGGCATTTCAAGTACAGATGTGTATCCATTCCTAAGCTCCTGCTTCCCTGTTTCTGTTAAGAGCTTAAACTTGTGCCATCATGGTTAATGTTTTGACAGATTTTATCATAAATCCCGCTGTTGTAAATTTGCCTTGAGCCAAAATTTAACATGTTGTAAGCTCAGAGTTTTTACTGTTAGTGACCAGAAAAGGAAACAAATCAGTTATTCTCTTCTAAGTGATGGGAGTATAGAATTTAACTCTTTAAGTGTTATACATTACTTGAAATTTAGGAGTAATATTCATTTTGTATGTCCAGGGCCTCTCAACTGTCAATAAAACACAAGAACACATTCTATCACAAGGAAGAATATCCAAAGAAAATATTATGTGGCTTACATATGCTCACTAAATTTATAATAAAAATATTATTCTGAAATTTTTAAATTATAAGGTCCTTTGCCTTAGTATGTGGAATCAAAAATTTAATCCTTCAACATGTAGTCGATTCAAAAGCTATGGAGTACCTACTTTGTTCCAAATAATTTATCAGTATTCCCTTTAGTTAGACCCCCCCCCCCACTTTATGGTGTCTGTCATCTATTATTTGATAACCACTTAGAGTATTTTATTACACATACACCCAATCATCGCTATTCTTTAAAGCCTGAAGACCTAGATTTTTTTCTCTCTAAAACATCTTTAATGACCATGAACATTAATATTTACTCATAAATGCATTTGTACACAGGCTTAACCATAGTACATGAGTGAAGAAAAAAAGAGTTGTTACCCAGTTCTTTACCCTAGAATAAATCAAATCAACAAATATTTATCGAATGTCTACTATGTGCAAATAGCCCTGGACTGGTCAGCTTTTAAAAGCCATCCAACTTTTCACATTGACAAATCCAGGCATTATTATTTCAAGCATTGCAGAAACTGCCTCCATGTCCTTTAGGTGACAAAGGCTATGACGACTCCGGATTACTTGGAATAAAGAAAGACAAGGAAGAGAAATCTAATTAACAGGCTGAAAAGAGGAGAAAAACTAACCTAAAATATCACCGATGGATTGCGTCATGTATGTATGTGTGTATATACATATAAGTGTGTAAGAACTTAGCGCATGAGTGTATTTTATGTGTGTGTATATTAATATACACACGAGGAGAAGAATGAGTGAATTGAGAAAAGTAGTCTTTGTTAAGGTGACATAAGAATGGGCATTTGCATTTGAGTTCAGAGCTTTGCTTTAGAAATAGGCTTAACCGTCTGGTTAGTGTTACATAACACTAAGTCTTATGGTATAATGAAACCAAAATGTATCATGGTATAACAGAAAGATCACCGAACTTGGTGACCGAAGTTCTAAAACCTAGCTTGCCCTAAAATCTATTAGAAGATGACCTCCTCAATCAATAGATTTACGGTAGACGTGACTTCTACGTTACAACTATAGCAAATTGTTGTAGGATACTAAGTAAGGAGTTAATTCGATCATAAGTAAGAGAAGACACTTGGATGCTCATTGTAAAGGTTCTAATTGTTATTCTAAACTAAATAAAAACTACCAGTAAGAGATCAACGTACATACTTTATTATGTTATATATTATACTCTTATTGTACTGTACCATTTTATACTGTATATTGTACTATACTATATTATACTACATATTATGCTATAATAGCCTCTGCATTTAATTTTGTTATTCTGTAAAAGATAAATAACATACTATCATACCACATCAAATAATTAAATGTGTTTCCTTAGTGAAACTTGAAAGGGAGGTCGGTGGTAATTTCCAACTTTACCAAATAGAATTAATCCTGGCTACTTTGCGTAGTAGGTATGTATATATGTTGGCCGTTGAAGACATTGTCATTGACATTCTCACAGAGGATGTCTGGCGTCGATTTTTAAATATTTGTTTAGAAGAACTAATTTTTTAATATCCATTTTCGCCTCCTATTGGTAGGCTAAGTTTAATTTCCAGTGGGAATCAAAGCAGACTCTTAAATAATCTTTTTAAGCAGCGTTTATCTTTTTCTAAAGTACCTGAAATTAATTTCTCAACTTTTGTGTGGGGGGAAAAATGTTACAGCTCTATTATTCAAAGTTTACGTTTCTGATATGAACAGAAAGTGTTGGTTATTAAAATCGCTTTGAAGCCAAGGCATCTTCTCATATATCTTTTTAATTATTTGATTCTTTGTCTATCTGGTTATAATTTATTTTCAATGAATACCCTAATTGCTCTGTAGTAAATTTTACATTTATTCTCAGCTACAGTCTTTCTCTTCTTGGTAAAACCATGCTATTGGCCTTTGTAAATATAAGAATCACTTTCAGTATTACTATATGGATTTGGTCTCTTTCATTTATTTCCTTGGTATATTGTAATTAATGCCTTTGGATATATTCTAAGTAAGATTTCACTTGGAAGGTCCAGATATAAGTGCTAACATTCATGAAGAACTATTATCTTTAGTGTTATTTCTAATTTCATCTCATCTTTCCCCTCCTTTGACCAGTATTCCCGATACTAAGACCCTCTCACCTAGGACCTAGCCTGGATTCACCTGCCCCCTTGTGGTGTTCCTTTCTGAATAATAGTTAATTGATTTCTGAAATTTGGACTTGGTATTAAATATCCTGAAAAGAGAATTACTCTTGTCTTGCAGCCTAGAGTCAGAAAAGTTTTCTTCTCTTAGCCACTGGCTAACACAAGAAGAGGAAAACAGTAGTGAGTTTTTTTGATTTTTTGTTTCAGCACACAAGGAAATTGGGCAAGAAATGAGTTGCTTGGAATAAGTGATGAAAATCAATTTTGTCTCGAATCAATATCAGTGGCCTGCAGATTGACAAGGTAAAGACACGTTTCAAAAGTTCTCATAGAGCAACTTAAAATCAAGTTTTTTCTATGTCAGTGTCTCCTTTTTTAGTGAGTGAAGAAAGAAGGGAAGATGGTATTCTATCTTATTTAAATTTTAAATAGATTTTGTAAGCCTTTCATTAAGGATGAATTTGTAAATATAAAAAACAAACCTGTGTTCTGTGTAGTAAAATATGTCTGATACAGTTGGCACAAATACATTTTTGTTTCCCTTTCTCAAAAAGGAATCCCTTCACATGCCGCAGGACTAATTTTTTACATCTTCAGCTGAAGTTAATAGAATTTGCACATGGAATAGGGTTGTATATGTTTAAGGAGTGAATTACCTACAAACAAAATCAGAGACATTTTGCAAGAATAAGGACTTAATAATTCAGTCTCTAGTTAATAAAGAATAATATAAAGAAAAAAGAAAGGCAAAAGGAAAGAAAAGAGGTATATATATAACTAATCTTTCTTAAAAGGAAAAGATGGATTAATAAATTATTGTTACCAAGTACATTTTTAAAGATAACCTTTTCTGTTAACTGTAAAGTAAATATTTCTAACTGAAAGAGTTGTCTCTTTCTATGCTGTCCTACCTCCTGCCCCTACTCCCCACCAAAATCTAATTTGATTGAATAATAGTGATCTTCCGTGGCATTTTAAACTTCATGTCACCTCCCTTGAGATCTGGAAGGAACAGCATGCAGGCTTTAATAAAGCTATATGCAGTCCAATTGCCAAGTTTCTAGCACCCACCGCTCCTTTGCAGTTTCTCTTACATTTGTAACAGTTGACCTACTAACAGGTTCCCAGAAACACAGGTTCAAATTTTGGCAGGCTTACCTCACCTCTTTGTCCTTCCAAAGTACATAAATGCTAAACTGTGTTCACAGTGAGGAAGGGAGAGTCATTCCAATGAGACTTTTAAAATCAAGACCCTTTCTGCTCCCCACCAAGCTACTGCCATCCTCTCCAAAGGAATCAAGTTTTTGTCAGTGTGCCTTTGGCATAATTTCTTCAGCCTGGATTAAAACACAGGTGACTGAGAGTCTACCTTATCTTCACAGGGCATTAGTCACTCTATAAAAGTTAAATTTATTATGAAATACTTTGTTTGTGTTAACATATATCTTCGCTGGGAAGTTGGAAACAAAGGCATGTCCTTTAAGACTCCATATGGGGAAAACACATCCTCCTTTGGAATTTAACCTTAATTTGAACCAAGATCTGTGAAAGAAAAGCACTTTAGTGTATTGTTCCCTTGCTCCACCCATCTATCCCTTATCTAAATGGGGTTACTGTTGCTTCGTGCTTTTTAACTCTTCCCATTCCAAACCTTGCTTTCCTGAGGTTAAAATTCATCTCAGTAGAGAAATGTATTAAAATCATCGTGGCAAACAATTATGCTTTGTTTTAAGGATAGGTGATTTTATGTAACATGTTAATTCTGATCTTTGAAATTAAATACATGTATAGCCAGTTTATACTCACATATGTAGTTTGAACAAATGACATATTGTAAGGAATATTTTATTTCCTAAAAAAACTTATTTCCTGAAAATCTTCTCTAAGATTCTCTTACTAGCATTGTCATGTTTGCATGGTTTATACTTTATTAGAAGTTAAAAATAATTAGTGGAAAAGTCCACATTAGGAATGATGATGAGGTACATTTGAAAAACTAATTTTCAAGACCTTTGTTTTCTTTCAGTTTGTTTGCGAAGTCTTTGCTTTCACTGTATCTAAATCTGCAGATGTCCCAATGCTCTTTATTAAAAGCAAAAGCAAAAAACTTTATTGCTGCTTTCCCCATCATAACAGATTACTTGTTTATAAACAACAAGGAAACTATTTCCAAAAAAAATATTTAAGTTGACATTCAAAAAAATACTGCTTATACGAATGCTTGTTTCTTTAATAGTGTCTACCAACAAACTTATAATTGTCCAAATGATTTTCTTTCATTGACTTTTGTTACATTAAGGAAAAAATCACAAACTAAATTTTAAATATAACTTAGATTTTTGTTTATTAAAAGAACATAATTTTTATTTTTTAAATTTTTATTTAAATTCCATTTAATTAACATATACTGTATTATTAGTTTCAGAACTAGAATTCAGCAATTCATCGGTTGCATACAACACCCAGTGAAGAGCATAATTTTTTAAATGGACACATATGGGCACCTGGGTGGCTCAGTTGGTTAAGCGACTGCCTTTGGCTCAGGTCATGATCCTGGAGTCACGGGATCGAGTCCCGCTTTGGGCTCCCCGCATGGCAGGGAGTCTGCTTCTCCCTCTGACCTTCTACCTTCTCATGCTCTCTCTCTCTCTCAAATAAATAAAATCTTTAAAAATAAAATAAATAAATAAATAAATAAAATGGACACATACTCATCCACTGCTCAAAACAACTATGTTCATGAGGCACCTCACTGGCTCAGTTAGTAGAGCATGCAACTCTTGATCTCTAGTGGTTGTAAGTTTGAGCCCTATGTTGGATGTAGAGATTACTTAAAAAACAAAAATCTTTGGGGAAAAAAATGATCTTAAAAAAATAACTATCTTCGGTATTTTTAAATTGAAAATTTCCTAACAAAACAAAAAATTCACGTATTTGTGAATTGGTCATGTATTTCATTATCACACAGCATATTTCATTTAAACTATAATATTGAAATTAGTTTTAATGGATACTTTTTTTAAAAATATGGAATATAGGGGCACCTGGGTGGCTCAGTCAGTTAAGCATCTGCCTTCAGCTCAGGTCATCATGCCAGGGTGCTGGGATCAATACCCCACATCCGGCTCCCTGCTCAGCTGGGAGCTTCCTTCTCCCTCTCCTCCTGCCTGTGCTCTCTCTCACTATCTCTGTCTCTCTCTCTCAAAGAAATAAAATCCTTTAAAAAAAAAAAAACATGGAGGGGCGCCTGGGTGGCTCAGTGGGTTAAGCCGCTGCCTTCGGCTCAGGTCATGATCTCAGGGTCCTGGGATCGAGTCCCGCATCGGGCTCTCTGCTCAGTGGGGAGTCGGCTTCCTCCTCTCTCTCTCTCTCTCTCTGCCTTTCTGCCTACTTGTGATCTCTCTCTGTCAAATAAATAAATAAAATCTTTAAAAAAAACCATGGAATATATATGATGCATTTAGGACATTAGAACATTTATCACAAGTAATATCAAATCATTTCATCATTGCTCTCCACCTCGGCCCCAGCTACATTTATTGGTTCCAGCCCAACCAACCCTCATACTGGATTGAAGCTTAGTCTTTAGCACTCAACACTTTTACATGCCATCAGTTGTTTAAATTCATAATATGTATCATTTTTCATGGAAATTATAAATTCACAGGGAACAATGAGTTGACAATCGGAATACTTTAATTTACCTCTCAGACTCAACTCCTTAGTTCTCTTGGACTTCGCACTGCAATTAGATGCTGATTTGATAAAACTGTCTTAAAAGGTAACAGGACTATACACCCTGTTGCCTTACTAAATGTTGTGCCCTGCCTCAATTTTTCCGAGGATGATTTTGGATCACTATCTTCATGATATATATAGATGCCTATATAGTTATATCATTCATCCATGGTCTTACCATAAGATAGCCATAGAAAGATCTTTCACAGCAGTAAAATGGTCAAAATACTGATGAAAAAAATAATGGGAGAAATGATGATAATTAAGTATAAGATTGAAAAGGCAGATATTAATCAGAATCAAAGGAAAAAATAGAAGTGTGGACTTCATAAATTATGGGAAGAAACAATTTAGGAAAAACTGAAATAAAGGAGTAAAAGGGTGAGAAAGAAGCAAAGATAATTCCAAACTGCCACATGAAGTAATGTTGGTAAAATCCCAAAATATTTGTAAAATTGAGTAAAAGAGATTATGTGTGTTTATAAAAATGTAGACAGTGGTGGTCTTCACATATTAAATTTTAAAGGTGTAAGGATGTAACAAATAGAATAATAAAATATTGAAGCATCTTTATTGACCACAAGCTATATTACTAGATAAAACTTTGTTCAATGAAATTAGAAATAATTTTTTAAAAACCATAAATCCCATGGAAGGTATTTATTTTTATTAATCCTTATTTTTATTTTTGAAACCCGGCACTAACACATACTGAGCATAGGAGACACTTGAAATATTTAGCTAATTCAAAATAACGCTTACCAAAAGAAATAACACTGCGATAGAGTCACAAGAAGTGTGGATAACAGACTGTGGCAATGGATGAGGGTTAGGGAGTAAGAGAGATTGTAAAACATCTAAGCCTTATTAATATATTAATCATGTAATGACTAACAGATAACTTAAAATACAAGTGAAGGTGAAAGTAGTGTTCTCAGAGGAAATGTTTCTATCTTTATATGTGGAAGTCTTCAGTTTTTTCTAAAACTACATCTTGATGAGAAGATTGAAAGAGATACTAGAGAGGGTTTTATTGTTTGTGTTTATCAATAATTCAGACAAAACCATACCAGGGAGCTAAGGATACAAAGTCGAATCAGACAGTTTCTGCCCTCAAGGAAATCAGAGTCCAGAGGGAATGATGTAGCTATAAATAATTAGAATAAAGTATGGTAGGTGCCATAATAGAGGTAGGCTCAGAATGCTTTAGCAGAACAGGTGAAAGGGCATCTTGCCCTGCCTATAGATTAAGGAATGCTTCCCAGAGGAGATGGTGTTTGAGTTAGGTGCCATTGGGATTGGCAATTAAGGAGTCCATGGTGACTTTAATGAGAGCAATTTCTACTCTAATAAGACACAAAACCCAAATTGCAGATAATTAAGAAGTGAATGAAAAAATGTAGAAATGGAGACAATGAGTGTAGACTACTTTTCCCAGGAAATTTCTTTCTAACACTTCTTACTTGCTACCTGTGAATAGATTTAATAAAGAATTTCACATTGCACAGCACAATTTAATGCTATTGCTAATAATGGATTTTTTTCCCTCCGTGTTTGTGAATAAATTGAACTCCCTTTGTACAAGCTCAGTAACATGAATCCTTCCAGCAAGAGCCTTACCTAAAGGAGGTTCAGATCTACATCTTTGCATTATGGTATCTTTGATTCTCAGTTCTTCTGTTCCTTCTTTCTATTCTGGAGTTTCAGTCTCGATTGCCAAGTATACCTAGGTGAAATGTTCTCTTTCCTCCCTCTCTTCCATCTTTCTTTTTTTTTTTTTTTTAAGATTTTATTTATTTATTTGACAGACAGAGATCACAAATAGGCAGAGAGAGAGGGAGAAGTAGATTCCCCGCTGAGCAGAGAGCCCGATGTGGGACTCCATTCCAGGACCCTGAGATCATAACCTGAGCTGAAGGCAGAGGCTTTAACCCACTGAGCCACCCAGGTGCCCCTTCCATCTTTCTCATAATTTCTCTTACACCTCTAACCATATATCCTCAAGTGATTCAAATATGTTATTATCTACACTTATCTTTCTAACGCCAAACACCAACTACTGAATAAACCAAATTTCTTAGAGCGTTCAAGGCCCTCCAGACTTTCGTTCCAGCCACTTTCTTAGCTTTATCTTCCTGTACCCTCCTCTTTCATCTTCAAATTCACCTTCCTCTCTGTACACCCTGAACGTTCTGGCTTCTATTTCCGGACACTGTTACCTTCATTTGGAATGGCTCCCTTCCTGCAACCTCATGTCTAAATCCTGTCTGACATATAATTATGGTCTTACTTAGTTGTCATATTTCCTATAAAAGCCTTTTTGGATCTTCACAATACTACTTTTCTTCTCAACCTCAGTTTTTATATGTGTGTCTCTATGCCATTCATTCAACAAAACTTTTCTGAGTACCTACTATGTGCCAGACACCAAAAAGACCATTTTCTACTCTTTTCCACAGATGAGTTGCTATTTTATCTCACCACTCCTATCAGACTATAAATTCTTTGATATCAAGAATCATCTAATACAGCTCTGGAAATATCTAATACAGTGTTTTACACTAGTAATTATATAATAAATGTGTTGATTGCATTAATGAATAAATTAATCTCAAATGGAGATCCATCCCCTGAAATTCTGTTAAACAAAGATAGCACCCAAGACTTTTATCCCCCCTGCCATGAAGTTCTCTCCTACCATTATCTGCAAGAATGCAATTTGTCACTTCCTCAATTTAACTGTCTTAAAATGGCATTTTTCAAAAAATGGTATTTGGCATCCTTGTATTCTCTTAAATTCTTCCATCTTCAGCTCCATATATTCCATTGAAAAATTCCAGAAGTTATAATATTAATCAAGTCCTTCCACTTATACCTCCTTGAGTACCTCACTTAGCTGGTGACCATATTATAACTTCCTTCTTAAAGGGGTCACTGGGGGTGCCTGGGTGACTCAGTCCCTTAAGTGCCTGCCTTCAGCTCAAGTCATGATCCCAGAGTCCTGGGATTGAGCCCTGTGTCAAGCTGTCTTCCCTGCAGGGAGCTTGCTTCTCTCTCTCCCTCTCTCCCTTGCTCTCTCTCTCAAAAAAATAAATTAAATATTTCAAAAAAATTTTTTTTTTCTTCCTCATCATTAGCCATCAGGCAGATTCAAATCAAAACCGCATTGAGTGGGTACCTGAGTGGCTCATGGGTTAAGCCTCTGCCTTCAGCTCAGGTCATGATCCCAGGGTCCTGGGATTGAGCCCCACATCAGGCTCTCTGATCGGCAGGGAGCCTGCTTCCCTTCCTCTGTATCTGCCTGCCTCTCTTCCTGCTTGTGATCTCTCTCTCTCTCTCTGTCAAATAAATAAATAAATAAATCTTAAAAAAAAAATGCATTGAGATACCACCTTACACCAGTTAGAATGGCCAAAATCAACAGTGTGGAGATTCCTTAAGAAAAAAAAACTTAAGAAGGGTCACTCACTGGCGCCTGGGTGGCTCAGCGGGTTAAGCCTCTGCCTTCGGCTCGGGTCATGATCTCAGGGTCCTGGGATCCAGCCCTGCATCGGACTCTCTGCTCAGCAGGGAGCCTGATTCTCCTCTCTCTCTCTCTCTCTCTCTCTCTCTCTCTCTCTCTGCCTGCATACCTGTGATCTCTGTCTGTCAAATAAATAAATAAAATCTTAAAAAAAAAGAAAAAGAAGGGTCACTCAAATAGAGTTACTTCCTTCTTTTAACCCATCCTACATAAGTTAGCTGTGAATTTAAAATCAGATTATATTTCTTTTCAAATCTTTCCTCTTTCTGTGGCCATTAATAAAAAAAACCTGGTTCAATATTAATACACTTCCATTTCTTCCCTAATCTTACATCTTCTTGCTATTTGCCAACAATCTTTAGTTTAAAATGTGCTTCACTGGGGCACCGGGGTGACTCAGTCAGTTAAGGATCAGCATCCTGGTTTTGTCTCAGGTCATGATCTCAGGGTCGTGAGACTGAGCCCCATGACAGAATCTACAGTGGGTGTGGAGGCTGCTTAAGATTCCCTCCCTCCCTCTTCCTCTGCAACTTCTTCCTCTCCCCCTGCCACTTCTCTCTCCATGTGCACTCACACATACACATTCTCAAATAAATAAGTAAATCTTTTTAAAAAATTAAAATAAAAATAAAATGCGCTTCACTTCTAGAACACTCTACCTCTTCACTCCCATCAGCATAGTTTACTATCACTCCAGCTCTCTAGAACCCAGCTTAAAATATGTTTTTAAGGGAACTTTTTAAATTAATCTAGATTTGTATATCACTATACTGATTTTCTATATATTGTTCAGTCACTAAATTAATTTGAATCAAATTATATTTATCCAACTTGCCTCCCTATCAGAGTCCTCTGTTAAGGATAGTTTCTAATCCAAATAGTGTAATAAACTGATCTGTATTATTAATGTGAAGCTTTGCTCTTCGTGATGATATTAATGTGTGGTTTTCTGGCCTTTTGGTAAAACAAATATAATGGATTAAATAGTACATTGATATTCAACTCTTCTAGAATTACAATATAACCAAATGATCTTTATTGACTAATCAACCAAAACTTACAGAAAAATTAATGCTTCCATAACACCAGTTCCTAAAATATGGGTAAGGGAGTGAATTTGAGGCTTGAATACAAGATAATAAGGAGATATCACAAGAATTGCCAGGATTTGATAGTTAGGGGCTAGGGTTTAGAATGTAATAAGGAAAAGTCTTCTGCTTCTGACTATAATAGAGTTCCTAAAATCAGATTAGTTCATTCACTGAGAATAACTACAAAACTTGGACAAAATACAAACTCAAAGAAAAACCAAGTAAAAAAACATTTACTAAAAAGATAAAGAACTAAGAAGTTAATTTTCCAGTCCCACAATGCTGGAGAGACAAAAACTGAAGTGCAATCAAAGAGGAGAGACTTAGCTTTTGAATCAGATCCTAGAAAAGCTATGCCACAGGAATAAAGATAAATTGTAAATAGAGTAACTTCCACTATGTCAAGGTGTTCTCCCCAAATTCACACCTAAAACACCTACCAATACAAAGTGGAATTTAGAGGAAGGGGAAGGAAATTTGCCTGTGTTCTAGACCTTGCACTGAATAGGAGGCTGCCTGCCACTGGAGGATGTGCACAGGGCATGCCTAAGACTAAGATGGGAGCTGGAGAGAAATCCTCCCCTGTCCCACCATGATCCACTCATCTAGTAGCAGGTAAAAGTCATGTACTTCTGAGAAAAATAAAAACATGAGAATAGACTCCCCCTAGGCTGCAGACACAGGGAACCTGCTAAAATCTGAGGGTAGAGCAGAGAAACTGAGGGGAAAAAAATGCCTCCAGCTCTACAAGCCTTTGTGTTCTACTGAACACAAAATAGTGGCAACCCAGCTCATTACTGGAAAAAATTTAAATCTATGGTACACTAAAGATAACTATAGCAACCACAAGACCCAACTCACCTCAAATGCTGACTAAGTTTGCTCAAATGCCCACATTAATGACCTGTGAAAGAAGAGATATTACCATTTTGGACATTTACCTTAGTTTAAATTGCTCCTTTATATAGAATATTTGACATTTAATTCAAACAAACAAACAATCAAAAAATGAGATACAAGTCTTAAAAAGAAAAAAGGACCATGTGAAAAGATAAGATAGTCAATAGAATCAGACCCAGAGATGACCCAGATGTTAGAATAATCAGACTTAAAAAAAAAGAAGCATAAAGAGAGATATTAATTAATTTATTTACTTTTAAGATATTTTATTTACTTATTTGACAGAGAGAAAGCACAGGTAGGCAGAGCAGCAGGCAGAAGGAGAGGGAGAAGCAGGCTCTCTGCCAAGCAGGGAGCCCAATGCGGGGCTCAATCCCAGGACCCAGGGATCATGACCCAAGCCAAAAGAAGACTCCCAACTGAGAGCCATCCAGATGCCTGAGATATATTAATTCATTAATTTCAGAATAGTAACAAGGAGTCACAGTTAACTTCTCAGAGAAATAGAAACTGGAATAAAATGAAATAAATGAAAAAAAAAAAACCTTAAAGTGCTGAGAGTAACTAATCAACAATCTAGAAACAAATATCCAGAAAAAAATAAGAAAATATCATAAGCAGAGCTCCACTAAAAGAAATCCTAAAGAGAGTTTATTAGGCAACTGGAAAGTGATGTGATCGCAGATGGAATCATAGTACCCTAGAAAGGGAAAATGTGTGAGATAAGGTAAGTGAATATTTACTATTTAAGGAAAAATAGAATGCATGTAATAAACATTTCATTTTGTTCAAAAGAAAAAAATCTATTAATATCAAAAGTTTAACAATCACAGCTAAATAAAGCACACATTTGAGGAAAATGTTTACCCAAGTGCTCATCTAGTCTACACTTGAGTTTAATGTTGAGATGCTCATTATTTTCTACTCTAGCTTTGCTACAAATGTCTTTATATTGAGTGATAATCTATCATCTTCTTGAATTTCTGCCTTCTGGCCCTAATTCTGCCTTCTACAATGATGTACCATAAATAATTCTTATTTTTCTCACATATGTTTGAATTAATTATAGTACCCTCCAATGGAACAGAAATGTTTTATTCTGTAACCAAACATCCCCAGTCTAAACCATCCTTCACAGGAGGTAGTCCAGTTCTCCTCTACCCAGAATTTTCTACATGTACCTCACTTTCTTGATATCTCTGAAAAAGACCCCAACAAATGAAACAAAGTCCTATAGTTACCAAGGCATTTTTGCTTTCCCCACTCCATGTGTGCAGCAATGACATGTATCTTTTATAAGGGGAGAAAACCATGCTATTTATTTACATGTAGTTCCTAATTTTACTTCTGTGAAAGCTCTGGCCTCAATAGGTTAGAACTTATTTTTGTTCACTGAAAGCATTCAGTATACTTTCAGAATCCTAGGCTAGGAATAGTGTACAAACAAAAATTGGTTGACAGGATTCTGGAGGCTATTTGGACAAATAGTGGACAGTAGTATGGCCTAAAATTGTGACCTTTGGGATGTCAAAGAAGGAAAGGTTGGGGTAATGGAGCTATTGATAAGGCATATTAACTAGTTTTGGACATATGGGTCATAAGAAGGATGAGTCAATGATGACTATGACCTTTCAAGCCTTAGTAACAAAGTAAACAAGAAAACTATGGAGGCCGGGATACATGCCTTGTTACTGAGAGAAATGTGTTGCTATAATTTAATGTATTAGATGTTCATGGAAATAACTTGTAGATAGGCATAAAAATAAGATGGGAGATTTTGTTGGAGGACAGGGATGGACTTTTAGCTTGATACATGGTAGCTCAAGCCATATGACAAGGAAACAAAGGCCTATCAATGTGCTCTAGCCAAAGACTGTCAGGAATATATCTGTGGTTGAGCAAAATGGCTTTATTGCTTATTTGCAAATAAGACCACACACCATAGGGAACTGTGTGGCATTTCACTGAGAGGATGTTAGAAATGACTTATTATAGGATTGGGGTTTAAGTTAGATGCTTTGTGAGAGGATTCAAGACAGTAGAACTTTGAAATGGTTACTGTCAGGATGTGGGGTAATTCTATGATTGAGTATCTTAAGAAATCTTTTTTTTTAAGATTTTATTTATTTATTTGATAGAGATCACAAGTAGACAGAGAGGCAGGCAGAGATGGGGGGGCGGGGAGTGGGCTCCCTGCTGAGCAGAGAGCCCAATGCAGGGCTCCATCCCAGAACCCTGGAATCATGACCTGAGCTGAAGGCAGAGGCTTTAACCCACTGAGCCATCCAGGCACCCATACTTTAAGAAATCTTATCTAGAAAGAGAGAAGGCTGGAATAAAGCTAAAGCTGTAATTTGTAAAGAAGCAACAGTTACTAGTATAATAAACATGAGCAATGTTTGCTATCTTTGTGGTTTTCAGTGACTTGATTTTCAACTATACTTAGACAAAACTACAAAGGGGTCTTTTGTCTCACCTCTCTACAGTTAGAGTGTCCTTGTCTAATGTTGGTGTTCAGTAAAATAGTTTATATTTGACAGAACACCTAGGCCTGTGAATCCCAGGCCAACTCCTAAAAATACCATAGCCTAGCTGCACGTGTCAAGCCATTTTCCAAATGTGAGGGGTTGGTTTTCTCTCTCAGACCAACGGACATAGCCTTGGGAAAGAGCGGTGGAAGTTGGAATAGGCAGAAAAGATAGTAATGGAGATAGAGAAGCAGTCATGAAAAGGTAGAGAACAAGGATAGGCTGGTGCCAGGAGGTCCTTGGTGAGAGGGTAGTCAACATTACTAAGGGTATTTAGAACTATTTGGGACTCGGTGGGGGAAAATGGAGTAAAAACATCATTGAATCAAGGTATCACTGATGATCTTCAAGACAGAAATTTGGGGAGGATTTTTGTTGTTTTTTTCAAGATAGACGATAAGGGGCCACAGATCAAGTTGCAAGGCTGTGGAGAAGGAGATACTGGGGGTAAAGACCACTCATTTAAAAAGTTTGGCAGTGAAAAGGAGAGCAAGGGAATGTTAACTAGAAGATTTTGTGAAATCAATTAAAGGAGTTTTCTCGCCCTAAAATAGAGATGACCACTGCATGTTTGAAGCTGAGGAGAAGGAGCCATTGGAAACTGCAACAGTGAAGATGCTAGTAAAGCAATGAAAACAGAGAGGGGTCTGAGATTAAGAACTTTGGGACGTGTGTCTGTACTGGAGAGAAGGCAGGACTCCTTCACATCCTGGATGTAGCAGAGAATGTATTGGTACAGAAATACAAATGTTGAGTTGGGATATGGGGTAGATATGGGAATGGATGACAAGCAAAATCATCTTTTCTCCCTTTTCCTTTTTCAGTGAAATTAGAAACTAAGATCATTAGCAAAGGAGAAAGGGAGACACAAAAGCCTGGAGAAGGTTCGGGTCATCTGCTAAGAAGTTGTTTAGTAAATAAACAAAAGATACCATTTTTCTATTAAGTCACCCATTTTATTAAAGAAGAAAATGCAACTGTTGCTATATTTTATGAATTTACAGAGGATTTAGAAGTGAGAGCCCTTTTATTCCCAACAAAAGAAGGGAATGGTTGCTATCTTTTTACATTAAGAGTGGTCCAAAGAAACGTTTTAATTGGTATATCCATGCTAGATTAAATATTACTTGACACAAATAATTTGTAACTTTTTGGGGAGCTTTTGAATACTGTCTCTCCCAAAGGGGGAAAAAAAATCCTGCTGTTTTCAAAAGCTAGAGAGAACATCAACCAGAAACAATAACGCTCCAGAAGGGTGAATTCCATAATATCTAGAGCAAAGAAAATTAACGTTTCCACTTTCATTTACAAACATGGACCCCCGACTTTCCGCTGAATTCTGTTTACGTGTATCTAAATAACGAGCTGGCCGGCTCCTTCCTGGTATTAGGTGTGATTGAGAGATAACTCACCCGGCAGCGGCCGCGGCAGTTTTTGTGCCCGCCGGAGCACATGCTCTTGTGAGCATCAAAAGGAGATGAAGCCTGATTAACCATTTTGAAATCTATCGGATGAGGAGAAGTCCTTACAAAACAACTTTTATACGCTTTAATTAAAAACGTGTTCCGGCAGCTCAGAGCTGAATGGGCTTCAGGGGGAGCAGGGCTGAGCCCGTTGCTATGACGACACCAAATCTTTTCACGCCTGGCCCTTCCCCAGCACACTCTGTCTAGCTCCGTCCAGCCATTAATTCGCCTTCATCCCCTCTCTCACTGCCCCTGTCCCTTGGTCTGGGAGTCTATGGAAGACCCAGTACTATCTACTTTTTCTGCCATGGCATCTCTTCCTCACTCTCTTCCATCATTTCATCCTGTATTATTTCCCTTGCCAATCCCCATTTTCTTGTTTCTCTTGAAAACAAGTTTACCCCCTGAGTTGACAACATTTTTTTTAAAAAATGGGAGAAGGGGGGGTCACAGCATAAGAGTCACTGCTAATTACCCTTCATGATAAATTCATTTTTAATGGTCTTGAGTGTAATGGAAAAGGATCTCACTGGGTTCTTTTTTTTTTTTTCCCCCCAGGTTTAACACTGGCTACTACACCACTCTTTCTGTGGCTGAAGATAAGGCTGAAATAAAAAGGACTATGGTTTATTCTGTTAACTTGTGCTTATTAAAATCTCAAGTTATTCCTCAAGCAGTCTCATCTGGTAACAACTGTAAGTGAATGTTAAGACTTTGAAATATGTCCTGAAACATCGCAGACCTCCTTCTATTTAAGAAGGCTCTTGAATATTTAAAATGCTGTACTTACTATACAGAGACATAAATAAAACCCAGCATCGTCACTTGTACTATATGAAACAAGAATTGGGTGGAACTTGCCCGTCACACAATCTTACTTGGCAGAAACTGTTATCTTTGCATTCTTGTATCTAATGCATTTATAGACTATAATGTTATTACATGACTTCTGAATATTACTCTTTGAGTCATCTGAGGCCTTACAACTTTTCATTTTGATTACAATTCCAATTTTCCTTTTCACCTCTTCTGTTTTATAAGACAGATGAGTAGAATACATTGAAGATAATTTCTCATTTGTTCTCCCTACTTACCTCTGTCTCCTCTTACTGTGATTACACTTCCAAAGTGAATTATTTGTCAGATTCTGTAAGAATTTCCTTTCTAATTGCCTGACTCGGTAGAGATGTAACTTAAGACACAGGTGTGGTCTGGAGTGTTAATCCTCACCATACCATGGCCCAGTGGTCACTGCAGAGAAAGTGGGTGAATCTTTCAGAGCCATGGAAGCCCAGAAGAGTTTTGAGTCTAAGATTCCAAACCATAATACAACTTTGAAGTTCTACCCTCTCTGTCCCTGAAATTGAAATTTAAAAATTTAACTTCTCTTTAGAAGTTTTCTAATGAACTTCCTCAGTCTCTTTACTATATAAAACTCTGGCATAATATATTCCTAATAGGCCACATGTAAATCGGTGGGTCACAAGTTCACAAATACTCTAAACTCACTCTAGTATAAGGAACAGTATTTCTTTTCAATGAAACACCCCCGCCAAGTTAGTTTCTATGTTCTTTTCTTATAATTTCATAAATTCCCACATTTTGAGAAATGGAAAAACTTACATATAGTTTAAACACTTCCACATTTTGAGAAATTGACTTATCATAGTCATACTTAAAATGTGAAGAGTCTGCATGACCTAGCATTGGATGGTATCTCACAGATGGACCAAGTTTCCTGTTGATAATTATCTGGTATAATTTAAGTGAATTAATGAGGTTTAACTTTCTTATCCCCTTCTCAGAATTAAGAATAAAAAAATCAAAAGCTTATACATACTAACAGTGTTTTCCCACCTAGGGCACTTAATTTGGATCAATCTTAGGTAGGTACTAAAGCGAGTAAATGTATACAGATTGACTAATAGGCATTCAGCTGTCTGAAACAGGTTTTAGACCTAATAAAAATGTATCCTCAAAGAGGCATTTTACTTAAATATCAGAGAAAATATTGGCAAAAGGTTTTGTGTTGTGAATATAGTGCTTTTCCATTACGCTGATAAGAAATGGGAGTCCTTCAATTCTTGACATTTAAATCTATTCTGGACCTGGCCTGGGGAAACTCTGAAGGGGTGAGTGGACTAGAAAACATAATAAACAAGTCCTTTCCATCACCATATTCTATGGCCCCATGATTCAGTGAATCTCAAGGCTAAGTGTACTTGGGAGTTGTACTTTAGATAACACGGAATTCTCAATTCTATTGAGATGTTTTACATTTCCTTCCCTCCCAATTTTGTCTCATAGCCAAAGACAACCACATGAAAATCATGGTATCTTTTATTTAATAATTCATCCATCCTATGGTGCCCTGCTTACCTGAAGTCACATAATCCTTTATGTGTGCTCTGGTACTAGACAAATTGTTTATGTGATAAACCATGGGACTGTCCTGTAGTTTCTGTGGTCTGGTGGATATATGTCAGAATTAAAGCTTTTTGGTAGTTGTTTGGAACATATTATTATTCACAGAATGGTTCTTAGACTACATCCAGAATGTAGTTACTCTGAAGTACCCAAAATATCATAAAAATTAATGCCCAGCTATCTCTACCTACACAGAACCCTGTTCTGGTCATACACATTGTCTTAAATTCATATTCAAGTTGTTAATCAGTAAAATCTAAATAAACCATTGCCCTCCTCACCCGGTATAAATGCATTTCTCTCCCCAACATTTCTAAACATGTGAGGGAAGCAGCTATCCACCACATGTGGAAGAGCATGTCATAACTAATGACAAAGATGACCCACACTCAAAATGTACTGGTCACTGAAATTTAAATCTTTTCTTTAATAGGTTAATAAAAAGTGGGGTAAATGTCCAGAAGAGAAGGCACTCACTCTTCAATAACTTGTAATAAGTATTTGGAGCTTAATGACATCTAAAGAATAGTGCTATCCATGAACTTCTTCCTTAGAGTATCAGACTATCGGCAAGGTAAGTGTTTTATATCCTTTTTGACGTAAATGAAAAAGATTTCACAAAAGTAAATATATGTTTTAACATGATTTATATTCAGGATGCTGTTCCATAAGACAAAAAGATGAAGGTAGGAAGAACTGAAGGCTTCTCTTTAATCTTACCTACCACGCTGGATTTTTTTCCTCCTCTCCCTCCCCCAAGTGCCTAAAAATTGAAGTGATCAGAGTTGTAGGGGCTAAATTTGTAAAGGTTACTCCACTTGATGATAAATTAAATATAAATTTTTATATTTTGTGATGAGAATAACGCATAGGTGGATATCTTAAATCTGAAATGCTTTGCTTGATTTCCTCAAATCAATTGACCACTTTATTGCTTTCATGCTTTGGGGACATTTTGTAGATGGCAAGGTCTCATGGATGCTCCTTTAAATCAGATATTTAATTGTATGTGTACACTGTGTATATCAGAGCCAGCACATGTATACTCTAGGGTGTGTGTGTGTGTAATTCTTTGGAGAAAAAGGTGAAGAACTGGTCACTTGAAGACTGGGATAGTCATGACTAATTGGCAAGGAACCACCATAGTTCTGCCATAGCAGATTCCATAAGTATTGTTGCAAAACAAAACCAAAAAACTTTAAATTGCTTATTATTCTTTGTCTGACTGAAATAAAACCGCAATGCATAACTTCCTCAGTAATGGGTGAGAGGCACAATTGGATTGTGTAGGAGGTAGAGCCAGTAATGAATGACTGAAACCTGTATTTTAGACACTAAGCTATAGAGGTCTTCTTAGATCATGATTCTTAGAGAATTTCTCTCTGTCTCTCTGTCTCTCTACTCTCTTGTCTCTCTCTCTCACACACACACACATGCCCACACAGACTGGGTGAAGGCACGTGATACTGCCTGTTTTTAGTGTCTTTTTTCACCTCCGTTCACTCAGGAGAGCAGAGAAGCAAGGGCTAGAGGTGGCTGAAAGGGCAAGGATGGCGGTGGAACCCGGGAGGAGGCGCCGTGGTCCAGGTCATGGTCCGGGACAGCGTCCACCCAGGGGGAAGCAAAGCGGGTGGCATAGCACTCGCGGCACCCGGACCCTTCGTCCGGATGCAGGACGTGGTGCCCCCGCCATCCTGGCCCAGGCCCCTGGAGCGCTGTTGTGCGCGCAGTCCTCGCGGATGGCTGGCGTGAGAGCAAGTGGGGAGAGCCTGAGCAGAAAGGACTCCAGAGCAGGGGCGATTTAAAGCCCCGTTTTATCGGTCCTAGGGTGCGAGCAAAGCTGGCTCCGAACCGAGGGCTCTCCGAGTTGGGTGGCGCGGCCGGGATGCTGGGGACCCTTCGCGCTCAGACAGGGGCGCTTCTCCACCCTTGCGGCCCGCACGCCCCGGGCGCCAGGGACAGCTCCGCAACTGGAGGCCTGGAGGGAAGAGAGTAAACACCCGGCCCTCGGGGCGGCCCTCGGGGAATGATTGCAAAGGGAGACACGAAAAATAAATCAAACGAGAGAGCCGCCCCGCCCCCTCCCGGCGCGGTCTCCGCGGGCGGCGCCACCGGTCCTGCAGCCTCCCGCCGGGCCCGCGCCCCCCGCGTTCCTCGCGCCCCCGGCGCGCAGGGGGAGCCACAGCCTGGGCCAGGCGGTCCGAGACCGCGCCTCGGAGCGGGTCCCAGGAGCGCGCCTCGCCCTCCCGCCCCGCCCGGCCGGGCCCCTCGGGCGGGATAGAGCTCTGCTTTGCTCTTTTCGTTGGCCAAGCACAATTGTGTTATTGGAGATAATGAATTCAATCCCCATCAAAGGGCATTAGGCTCGCCCGGGCCCTGGAGTTGCTGATGCCTTTTTTTTTTTTTTTTTTAACTAGGAATGAAAGGCTGTGGAGAAAAAAAAAATTCTCTGGGGGAGCCTTTCCCCTGATCGCCGCTTTTGAAGTGAAGGGGCCCGACCATTGTTGTTCACCTCGCGGCCCATACGGCTGAAGAAAGCCTGGGCTTTTGATGGGCTGAGAACCGCCTCAGCAATGAGCACCACGTCGGGCCGCGCGGCCTGCGGGCAGCATATGTCTCGGGGCGCCCGGGCACCGTCTGGCGGGCGGGGCGGCAGGCCCGGCGGGAAGGGGGCTCCGCCTCGGGATCGGCCTGGGAGGCAGGGACCAGATACCAGGCCGCACCCTGTAGCAGCGCCTCCCGGGGCCCCAAGGCCTCCGGCCCGAGGTCTCGGTTTCTCGCGCCCACTTCGTGGCTCCACGCAGGGGCTCCATCGTCTGTGGTTAATCAGTACTTGTGACCCGGAGCCCAGCCCTTTAGAGGTGAGGGTGGGGAAGGCAGGGGTCTCGCGAGCTCACCAGCCACGGTGGTTGGAAGTCTTTACTTTTAAACCACTGGAACCGAGCAGCTAAGGTGGCCGGCTTAGAGCTTGAGGAGTCTGAGAGGGCGGACCCCTCCGAGAGGGGCATCCGTGCCCACGCAGTTAAGATTTTTCGCCTGTGACTCCACCCGGCGCAGCGCGACCGGGCTCCGGGCGGGGGTGAGGGCACCAGCCGAGGGTAGCAGTCCCCCAGCAGCACGCCGGCAGGGCAGTTTCTCCAGCGTGCGCGGCGTCCCGCCTCGCAGTTCTGAACCCAGGACAGAACATTAGCATCAGGTCACCTTTTCCAAAAACTTGGTGCACGCATTTAATTAAGTTTACTTTCCGTGCCCTCGGTATGAACTTTTCCCACCTCGATTCACATCCCGCGACGTCCCCCCCCCCCCCCCCCCCGCACCCCGCCCCGCCTGCCCGCCCGCCAGCCCCAGGCCTCTCCGCTCTAAAGTCATCAGCCGGAGGGTCATTTTTCGGTTCCCCGCCTGGTCCCCAACCCCCGCCACCCACCCCGCCCCCCAACTACCAAAAGATCCGGGTTACCCGCCCCATTAATACACTAGCCAGGCATAACAAAGGGAAGCGCGTGTCGGCAGAAGGCGGTGTGACTCCAGGCAAAGGTGAGGAAACCTGGCCGGTGCCCCGCACTGCGAGACGGCTCAGTGCAGTTTGAGCTCTCGAATCGGCCTCCACCTAGGCAAAATCGGTGAAAGACGCACTGGACAGAGCTGATGTTGGGTTTGGCGTCTGCAGCCGGGCTATGGGAGTGAAGAAGCCCAAGGCTCCCAGGTGGGACTGGGAGCTGGGGGAACGTTCCAAACACGCACCCGTCACCTGCATCGGGCAGGGAAAATCACAGCTGAGTGTAGCGCTAGAGGGGAGCCTCCCTCCTCCCTCGTGCATAATGGGTCCTCTAGATTAAGTACATAAACGAAACAAACCACCACAAACCCCTTACATTTTTCTCATAAGTTGCTTATGTTTTATGTTTTAAAATAACCATTCTTTGGTGTGAGAGAAAACAAACAAACAAACAAACAAACAAAAACTGACCTGGGATATGATTAGACAAGCAGAGGAGTAACTAAAATTTGAGGAGAGAAGGGAAAGAAACGAAATGCCCGTTGATTACAATGTTCCCTATTTCCAAGCAGGTCTTTGGTGGTGGTGGTGGGGTTTTTTTTTTTGGTTTTTTGTTTTTTTGGTTTTTTGTTTGTTTGTTTGTTTTTGGCGGGAGGCGCGTATTTCCAGGTTGTTCTTCTGGGTTTCAGGGATTTTTCTTAAAAAGCCCCCAATGTAGTCTTGAGGAAAGAGGTAGAAAATCAACCCAAGGAAACATCACACTTAGAACACCCAGTCAGGCCTGCCCTAGTGCTGGTGGTCCTGAACTCCATCTTGATGTGACTTGACCAGCATCCCACCTGAATTCTGAAGTTCTCAACCACCTATTCCACTTAAGCCCTTTTCTTCCCAGATTTTGAGGCAGAATATTTTTCTTGTATACTCTACATTGAGTAGAACATAGAGAACCCCAAAATATCATGAAGTGGCATCTAGAAGGAGGGATGCTTCTTACTTTCTGGGACTACAAAGAGTTTATGCTCACCATGAGCTTTGCTCTTACACTGTGTAGTCACAGCTGACATAATTGGAGAAATGAGGAAGCTAGAAAAAAGAAAGGTAGCAAGTGAGGATTTCCCCCTTGTCAGATTTAAAAAAAAAAAAAATGCTTATAGTAGGAAAATGCATGCCTTTTACAAGTTAAAGTTGAAATGGATGGGTATTTTCCAGCTCCCTATTGCTTGCTAGAATGACGACTGGAGGGGGCAGTGGGAAGGTGAGTGCTGCAGTCTGAGCTGTCCAAAGTTCAATGAACCTAGCTTGACCCGGAGCTAAAAGAGAAACACCAATGAAACTATTATGGTCTTAAATGTAAGTATTTGGAAGAAGAAAACCAGAACATTGAAAGTAATCTGTTATCAAATGTTATTTGGATATACCAAATAGGATCAGTGGTAGAGTATAAAAGTTGCAGAAATAGCTGCTTTAAAAACAAAAACCAAAACTTATATCTCCCCAGATTCTATTTCTAAACGGTTAAGATTGTAAAGTTTTCTAAGTTGTTTCATTTTATTACATTCTTACTCTCATGAGTTTCTATTGATGTTCATGATTCTGTTTGAGAAAATCTTATTTCTAAATTTCAGCATAATTTCATGACCTATTTATCCCAAGGTAGCTTACGAATAATCAACTTTTGCACGTAATTATCTTGAACTAATTAGACATTATCTTAAGTCCATTTAGTTGCAAAACACATTATACTACAATACAAATAAGCAATTAAGATTTGATTTTTGAAAAATTACTAAACATCTATTAAATAATTTAAGCAATTTTATCAATTTTATCTTTTCAATGAGAGTTTCCTCTTGACATATTGAGGTATCACATTAAAATACATTATAGCTAAATGTTCTACAATATTACTGCTAAATCAACAGAAAACCAATTGATCTTGAGGAAAGGTTAATTAATTTGGGCTACAGGTCTCCTACTTTTGTCTGCATTGAAAAGAATTTGTATTGATCGCAGAAAATTTTTGCAAAGAAACTTAGTAAGCATTTTTGTGGAATTGAGATCATTTTTAAAGTACTAAAACAACAAGATTTTTTAATATTATCACTCCAGGAATTCTTTTTTGCTATGGCTCATTCAAATCTGTTAGACTCCTGAGAAAAATAATGTTTTTTATGCTTTCAGTGAAAGAAGTCCAGTATTCTAGGCTTCAGGAAATGAAAACAGAAGTTAAGAACATTAATAGGATTGTTTGTTTAATCCCTCCTCCCTTAATAATGCTCACCAGTTTATTCTGCTATAAAGAGTTCACGAAGGGACAAATGGAAATTAAATTTTATCTGTGACGTAAACAGTGTAATAACCATCAGTAGAAAACAGACCGAGCTGCCTTTTACTTGGGAACACTTCTAACTTGTGTAGTTTCTGGTGAGCTTTCCCCCTAGCTGAGTCTAGGTATCTTCTCTTTTTATCAATTTAAAAAATGTGTCAGTCCCGGAACAAGGTGAAAGTTAACATGTGAAGTTCTCTTCCCCAGGAATTGACTCCCAAAACATTTTTCTTTTTTTGTTGTTGTTGTTGTTTTTTTTCTAAAAGTGCTCGGTAGTGGCGTCGTCACTGGATCGGAGAGCCTTGGAAGCTTTGCACTACAAGATCTGCAAGGAAGGTTTTTTTCTTCTCCCCTCCCTCCTTCCCCATCCGGAGACCCCTCCCCCATCTCGAGGGAAAATCCTCAATGAAGCGAACCCGGTGGACCGCGGCTGAGCGGTCAGCATCCCCTTTTCGCCCTCATCTGCAGGAACGAGTGTCTGAGATGAAGATATAGAGAAATTTGAAGACGAAAAGGGGTGTGGGCGGGGGCCAGGTAAGGCGGCGCGCTCGAGGAGGGTCGTCGCAGCACTCCCTTGGAACCACAGATGTTTTCCTCCTGGCCCTGGGGCGCGGCGCCCCAGCCCCAGGCGTTGCGGCGTTTGTGTGTCCGGGTTTCCGAGGAAGGGATTACGCAGCGGGAGCCGCCGAGGCAACGCGGGCGTTGGGGCCGCGGGAGCGGTAAAGCGACGCCTGGCCTTCTTTGTTGACTTTTAGGTCTCGGGCTCGACAGAAGATTTATTCGCTAGGAGGGGAAAATGCCCAAACAATACAGAACTAACTGCACTTGTCACCCCGAGATGCCTGTGGTCCTGCTCTGTCCCTCTTCCCCGGCAACCGCCCGCCCGGGCCCCCGGGGGCGTCCTTCCTAACGCGCCGGGCGCAGGTCGCCCAGATGCGGCAGGACGCGCTCAAGGTGTCCGGAGGTGCTTTACTGCTCAGAGGTGGCAGAAAAGCGCGCGAGAAGCCCACGAAACCAGGTCCCTGCGACCCACCATGCTAGCTTTTCAGGCAGGTTTCCAAAGTGGCCTCTGCCAGCAACTTGCGGCGCCTCGCCCCCTGCAAGCCCAGAAAAAGTCTCAGCCAAGTAAGACAGAACGAGCTGAGGCCCACTTAAGCCTAATTGGTGGAGGCAAGACACTGAAATTGCTAATATGTTAGAGAGGGAAGGGAACATCACCGAGGGGAACGCGAAAGTTAGACGATATAGACTCAGTGGGGCTGGTAAAATTCCTCGGCCCAAACTCACGGCCTTATGTTACATTTGGAATTCGAATTTGCCAACGGGTTTGTTTACCCTGTATAGAAACATAAATAACTATTGAGATTGAAAGCTTTTTCCTCTCTTTGGGATTTTAATGTCTTTCCAAAAAGCTTCCAAATTAGATTTTTAAATTATTCAAACAAGTTATTTCCCTCTCCTCCTTTCATTAGCTGAAGGGGGGGGGGATTTCTGGATTTTTCTCAAGTGCTACATGCCACCCCTTCTCTCATCTGGGGAGGCAATTACGCGATAATTAAGGGACTCACACGGCTCTTTTTATCTTGTCCGCAGTGTGGAGTGGGGCGATCAAAGTAAAGGCTGGCCAAGTTCAAGCCCCAGCGAGGATGGAGTTCATACACAAGGGCTCAGGCAGGCTAGCCTCTGCTTGGACTGGTGTTGTTATTGTTGATGTCAATCCGAACAAGACTTACAAAGAAATAGGTGGACTGGAAAGTGAGCCTGCTATCAAAGGAGATTAATGATTTTGTGATCTCAAGCAACTGTAGGGGTGTGAAGTTGCATTTAAAAGCTTCTTAGAAGGCAAACAAATCATCAGCTTTAAGTTCTCAGGAATGGTATTTTTAGAAACAATATTTTAAAAAGTATCTTCACAAGATACAAAATAGCAGCTACCCTGAAATGTCCTGGTGGCACAAAGCTTCCCCTGCAGGAGTTATTTAACTAGATTCCTTGGCCCCTTCCAAAGCTACCAGGATGGTTAAGTTTTGTTTCTTTTTTAATGGGGGTGGGGGGGTCAGGATTCTCTATTGTAGACAACTTAATTTTATCAGCCACATCTGATATTTTATTCTCACTGGAATACTTCTCAGATAAAGGAAAATTAGACATTAGGGAAGGGGAAATGTAGTTATATTAATAAATTTGATTTCATTGTGGACAGACTCAAAGGAAACAGAGAAGATTTAAGCTCATGTTAAAAAATTAAACACTACTGGGAGGGAATAATTAGTCTTAAAAATCTCAATTCTTAGTATATTAGATCAATTTATCTACCCACTTTTATTGGATTTCTTTGACTTCTTTTTACTAGCTTCCTGGTCGTTTAATAAACAAAACAATTTTGTTTTAGATCATTTTCCTTTCCGTCATTTATATTCGGTGCTGGACTTTGGAAAATATCATTTTCAGAATATTTACTTTGGATTTAATTGAGGAAAGTAACAAATATTTTTGTGTTAACATTTGATTTATTTAAAGTCCTTAACTGCAAATGATCAAGAACATATTCCACGGCTTAAAATTTTCATTTTCGTTATTTAAATCAAAATATTTTAATTACAATCACATTGATAAAATTAACATTTTTAATTTGTAATTTTAACCATCATTTAAAGCAATTTCAACTATAAAGAAAAAAAAGGAATAAACCATGCAATAAATTAACATTGAGAAAGCAAAGAAGAATAATGAAACCCCTCTGGCTATACTAACACCATGTCCAACTGTGAAAAGTGCATTAACACTGAATGAAACAAGCACACAATGGCAATAATTAAAATGGCCACAATCATTTAGATTTTGGAATTTCGGACCAAATTTTGAAATACCACTCCCTATAACTTATCTCTCCTCCAACATTGTAATATTCCTTTTTTCCTGGAAAAATATTATTTAAATGGTACAGATACATAAAAGCTAATTTTATACATGTTATGTGACCTCAGAATGACATGACAATGGCACTCTGCAAAACAAGGAGCAGAGTTACTGAAGATGGCAATTCTTCTCAGGGTTGGCTATATGTGGGTGGAGAAGACAAGGGAGGAGGGTGTCTTTGTAACTTCTTGGTCAGGCAACTCTTGAAAATGTCCCATGTATATCACTAACCTATTATTTCTACGTGTTATGCAAATATATGGAGGATGTCTACATAGTTGAGCATGTGCATAAATAAGTTTGTACATAATATATATGTATTTCATTTTAAGACATCTGCTATCTGAATGTATCAGAAATGGAAGCTGAATAACAAATGGCTCTGATGTTTATAATCAGTTTATGTTTTGCTGCATAACAGCAGTGTTGTCCTTCAAATACTTTTAATAGCCCCTAGTGTCAACTTGTTTCTTCACCCTTTCAGTTCTTATGGTTAAGAGTATTGCCATAGACCTGTAAACTTGTGGAGGGTCAGGTGATGGGGGGGAGAGCACAAACAAATATTTTACAAGTCTGACCATCTTTCTTTCTTTTTCTTTCTTTAAATAAACCCTGCACAGACTAGGACGTGTCTGGAGGGAAAGAGGGAAGAAAGGGAAAGGAATAAGGAAGTAGGAGGATTTTATATATACATTTGTAGATTGTTAAACTTTGCAGGAAAAAATTTTGTTGGTTTGGGATTGGTTTTCTCTGTAATAATATACACAAGGCATTTCAAATACAATAACAAAGTAACAGTCCTTTGCACTGGGGAAAAGATTGTGCACACACACAAAAAATGAAATAAAAATAGCTGGGATTTTATTATGCTGTTGTCGGCTTGGTATGTGTGGTTTTGTTTGCTGTTGATTTTTCTCTTTCCCTCTGTCTGTCTCTCTGTCTCTCTCTCTCTCTTGCTACCAGCATGGCCATGCCAGACAAACCCCCAGTCCCAGGGAGCTAGGAAGTGTTTAGGACGGGTCTGGAATACACACCTTGGTAGTAGGCCGGCTCCAGGGCTGAGGGCTCGATGGGGCTCCTGGTCGCCACCGACGCGCTGCCGAGGGGAAGGCTGGCGGGCAACGCAGCACCATAGGGCGAGTACTGTAGTGCTTGCTCATATGCCTTGAAGTCCAGCTTGTGCTGCTGCTCCGAGGAGGACATGAGGTTGTTGATGGAGAAAGGGTGGTTGAAAGAGTAATGGGGGTCCCCTTTCAGGTGCAGCTGGGACTCGTGGGGAGCCAGGCCGTGCGCTGGGTGGGAGGGGGGCACAGATACCAGCGCCCCGGGCCCCGAGCTGATCGGGGGCGCAGCCGAGGAGGATGGCGTCTTCAACTCCGAGGCGCCCCCTGTCGCCGTCGCCCCGCTGTGGTCCAGAGTCTGGGGGCTGGCAGCCGGCCCGGGGGCCGGCGCGCCCTCTAGCTGGCCTGCCTTCCCGTGCACGCCCCGATGAAGGGGCGAGTTGGCACTGGGGTTGGCGGCGCTCGAGGGGTCCTTGCGGCTCTCAGGACCGCCCTTGGCGCCGCCGCCGCCACCCCCGCTCCCGCTGCCGCCCCCGGCCCCCGGCTGCTTCTCACACTTGAAGCGCTTCTGGCGGCGCAAGTAACAACCGTTCTCAAACATGTTGCCGGAGTCCGGGTGCAGCGTCCAGTAGGAGCCCTTGCCCGGCTTGTCCGGGGAGCGCGCCACTTTGACGAAGCAGTCGTTGAAGGAGAGCGAGTGCCGGATGGAGTTCTGCCAGCGCTGCTGATTCTGCCGGTAATAGGGGAAGAGGTCCATGATCCACTGGTAGATCTCGCTTAGCGTGAGCATCTTGCTGGGCGCCTGCTGGATGGCCATGGTGATGAGCGAGATGTAGGAATAGGGCGGCTTAGCGTGCGGGTAGCTGCGCTTGAAAGTCTTGGCGTCGCCGCCGCCCCCGGCGCGGCTGCGGCCCAGGTTGGACGGCGCGTACGCCATGGGGCTCATGCACGGGTTCATGGCAGCCGCGTAGGGTCCCAGGCCGTTCATGGAGGCCGCGGGCTGCGCGCCCATGGCGCCCATGCCTCCCGGGCTCAGCGTCGTTCCCATGGCCGTCACGCCCGCCGCCGTCATGCTGTTCATGGCGCCCGCGGAGCCGCCCGGCATGCCAGCCACGGCGCCCGGGCTCAGGCCGGCGCCCAGGCCCGGGTTTGCGTAGGACATGTTGAACGAAGCTGGGGTCATGTTGCCGCTCGTGGTCATGGTGTTCATAGTCATGTAGGTGTTCATGGAGTTCATAGAGCCCAGGCCCGAGTTCATGTTGCTGACGGGGACGGAGGAGTAGGCCTGGAGCGGAGACAGCGAGGAAAGAGGCCCCGGAGGGCGGGGTTAGTAGTGGGAGCGGGCGGCCTACCGCCGGGGGCAAAGCCGGAGACGTGCGGGGAGCATTTCTGCAAAGCGCAGGACCCCCCACCCCGGGCAAACCGTCAGGCGCCCTCCCCAGAAAGAGTAAAGAAATGTCTTGCACAGCAGGGAAAAACTCTTATCGCGGCAGGCCTGAAAGACAAGCGCTCACAGAAAATATGTCCCCAGGAAGATGTGTAATCGCCTTACATGCCAGGCTCAGGGGCCGACTTCTAGGGCCCCTCCATCGCCTTCTGCCTCCACGCCAGTTGGTATTCCAGTCTCCACCCCAGATTACCCTCAGCAAAGTCATTTTAGTTAAAAGGAGGTAAACTCCGAAAATAGAATTATTCTCTGACTTTGCTTATTCACCCCACCTTACGGGGTGCGGTGGTGTCGTCCCCCGGGGCGGGCAACAGAACACTAGCTCTGTGCCTAGCTCACCTAAGCCTGCCAGGCCGGGCTGACCACACAGTAGCCTCGGCTATGCAGGGTGGCTGTTAATTAAACTTTTCCTGATAGAACTAATCATTCGTGGCCACATGACCATCCGTTTCTCAACAACTGGCTTTACCGCCTTAGTTTTCCCCCAAATGGTGACTTTTCGTTATTATGTTTAGAACGAGTGTTTTCCATCTACTTGTAGTAACTGTAATATTAAAAGCGACAGAAACTCAGAAGTTTAGTAAATCTTTGGAAAAAAAAAAAACCTAAAAATAGATGGGGGGGGGGTAGGAGGGAGTGCATAATAATATCAATGCACTACACTTAACTTTAACTTGACTTTACATGTACATCTCTTTAAACCATTCAGGAAGTTGCACTAATTTCGTTATTTCCAGCCCCATAACATTTGAAAATTTTGGTGACCCAATTTGTCAAAATGATCTATTTTGTTTTCCCATACTGATATGTTGCCATGATTATTTCAAAGCTTTGCTTTAAAATCCCCCTTTAAATTTTCAAAATCAAAGTCTACTTATTTTCTCCCAATGCTATTTGTTTCCCAATTCTCAGCTTCAACCTGTAAGAAAGTTCTTTCTATAGGGGACTTCATTAACTAGTGGGTTGAGATGTCTGCATCCGAATTAAGCCCGAGGAAGAGTTCTGAGCTCACTTTTAAATTATCAGAAGAAAACCCTTATCAATAGCAATTTGGGAATGCCATATGTATGTTAAAATCATAGAGTCTGGAAAAATAAAAACATTTCTGATAGTTTAACAAAAGTAATGTCTGATTTTTTTCAGCAGTAGGTACAATTTCATTTGAAAAATTAAAAGGTGTACAAATTTAACTAGGCACACTCTGCTATGGTATGCAAATAAATTCAAGCTAAGTTTGTGAATATATAAATACATAAATTTAAGAAATTAATTACCATCCAAATATTTCCAGATTCTATATTTTTCTGTTCATGTCTTAAAGTATTTCTTTCTTTCTCTCCCCCCCCCCTTTTTTTTTGTCGTCCTCTCTCCAAGATTATAGATAATTGTTTTTAGTAATGGTGAACTTTTGGAGGCTAATTGCCAGCTGTTTCAAGAGAAATACTTTTAGTAGGTGGTGGTCCCGCCGGTACCTGGTTTTCCTCACAATCCCTTTGTGCACATTGTAAAATAAACCACACGAACGTGCCACCAAGGGGACAATGAGGAGAAACAGGTTCTCTGTTCGGGGTGCTGGAGGAAAAGTCAGTTCGCACCAGCGCCACCCAGCGGTTTTAGAGTAAAATGAGCCGACTTCTCCCCAAACAGGGCTTTTAAAGAAGTTTTCTAAAATTTCGGAATCGATTCATTATTAAGACGCTCAACTCAACGGCAGCGTGCTTTCATCTGAAGACATCTGAGAATTCATCCGTGGGAGGAAGAGGCCGCCCTGCTGGAGAACTCTGCCTTTATCCTAGAGTTACCTCCAACTCTTGCCGGCGCCCGCCCGCCAACCCGCGGCACCCCGGGCCTGGTTCCGGCTCCCGCTCTCCGCAGAGAAGAGGCAAGCGCTTTCCAGAGCGGGTGCCTTCAAAGGCCAGAGTTTCCTAAAACCCTCTGGCCCGCTCCAAGCGCCGAACGCCGGGATCCAGCCTCCCCCGCGGGGCAGCGGATCGGTCTCCAAGGCCCGGCCAAGGCCTGTCCGGGAACACCTCGGGTGGACCCGCAGCGATGGCACGGAGAAGGCGCCCCCAGCCCGCCAGCCGCCCACCCGGCCGGGCGCCCGCCTCTTCAGGCCTTCCCCGGCAGGGGCTCCGGGAGGGTCCCACCTGCTGCCCACTTCTCACCTCCTGTGTGTCCGCGTAGTAGCTGTTCCAGTCGCTGCTCTCATGCCCTTCCATCTTCACAGTCCCTAACATCCTGGAGCAACCCTGCCCGATGCAACCATCCAGCCCTGTGCTAAGCGACGGTCGGCCGCGCGGCGCAGGGCTGGGGGGCGGGGAGTCGAGCAGCTGCAGTCACCCGAGCTCCCGCGCCAGCCCAACACCACCCTAGCGAGGAGGAAGCCAAGCGCTGCGGGGCGCGGCGTGCGCGGCGGAGGCGGCGCGGCGGGCGGGGGCAGGCGGCGGCCGCGGAGCGCGGCGCCCGGGAGCGCCTCCGCGGGAAGTGAGCGGGCGGCCTCTGCGAGACGAGTGCAGTTGAGCTGATGTGGATCTTACGTCGCTCGAGTGCCCACCTCCTCGTCCTCTCCCCATTTGTCGGCCGCACAAAGACGCTCGCACCTACAAAGCCCGAGGTGCACCTGCGAGGCGGCCGCCCGCCAGTCCAGCCGCCGCGCCTCCCGCCCAGCCGCGCTGCCGCCGCGCGCCCCCTGCGCCCCCTCCCGCCGAGCCCCCTCCCTCAAACCCGGCCCTCACTTTGTTTGCAAAGCAGCGTAATTGGTTTAAGCCCGGAGCCTGGGGGAAGAGGGAAATGGGATGGGGGGGGGGGGGGAACCCCTTTGGAAGAGGAAAAAAGAAAAATAGGCGGGGCCGGGCAAGCTAACTAGAGTTCTGGATAGGAACGGCTCAGCCGGAGAAGGGCTGGGGGCGGTGGCGTTGGATGCCGGCTCGCGGGGCCGTGCCAGCTAAATAACCCCAGAGTCCCTTCCCAGGGGGACCCACCGTCTTCCGGGGGCCGCCGGCCGCAGTCCCATCCCCTGCCTCTCCTGCTCTTCTGCCCGCTTCCAGCTCCCACAGTACTGATTACTGACCCAAAGTTCAACCCCGGGAGACTGGAGAATACAGATGATCCCCCTTCCCCGACTTCAGACTTGAAAAAAGGAGAAAGCCCCAATTTTACCCCTTCACTAGAAACTCGGCCATCTGAGTCAACCTAGCCGAGTGACGTTAGGCCTATCTGGGCTCCTGGCTAGCAGACTGGAGACGCTGCCACGAAACCCGTACCTGCGGCTAAGAGCAGGTGAGTCACAGCACCGTTTTATATCTTTATGACATAACTTTTTTTTTTTTTTTCCGCCTCGGTCCGCTCTACTTCCCTTGTCATCTGTAGCGATCATAAAGAGGAAGAGGCTGAGAACAGATGTCTGTGTGATAGGGCAGGCGCACCCGAGTCGGGCCGTCCTCCTCTATCCAGCTCCTCCTCCTGCCCCCCTTCCGCAGCCCCGGGGACTGAGCTGGAGGCGACCGTCTGGTTTCTGATAGGGAAAGGTCAGGGGGAGGGGACATCTCCCTAAACGCGCGCGTTAACTGGGAGATCATGAACACAGGCGCGGGAATGCGTCTGCTCGGCTAGAGAGGTGCCAGGCTGAAGCCAGGGATGGTCTGTGGCGGGGCTTGATCCCATCTCTCACCTGGAGGGGCCAAGCTAGCACCGCAGGCGCTTGCTTGGTTCCTAATGGATCCTGAGCATTGGTGGGAAGTTCTCCCCAAAGCAAAGCCTCTTGGCTTCTGTGAGGTCCTGGGTAGTGAGTGCCCCAAATCACTTTTGTTGGAGAAGGACCAACTAAAGTGATTGATAAGCGCTGAGCTGGTGATAGGTTGTGGGGTGGTGTGAGTTTTCTAAGTATATTTCTGAGTGTATGAATGTGTGTGAGCTTCTAAATGAGTGTGGCCATGTCTGTTTCTAAGTGTGTGGGTGACCATGTGTGTGTCCTACCCTAGGTAGAATCCACTAGTTTTCCTGAAGCAATAACAAAATAAAATCTTTCTAAAATGACTAAAAATCTGCCAAATATTCTTGTTTGGCAAAGTTTTAAGCATGTTATTAATCTCATATTAAGCAATGTGTTTTAACTTGTCTTTAAGATACCTTTTTCCCTCTGTACTTTGTTCTTTTAAATCTTTCTTCCTTGAAATCTGGCAACAGAATCACATAAAATCCTCGAACCAAACAAATCTCTTAAGTCAGGAGAGCCCAAAAGGGTGAAGATGTGAAGTTAAGGAAATAAAAAAGATAAAAGCGTTGGATTACAATTCCTTTTTTTTTTTTTTTTTAACAAAAGGAGGGGAGAGAAATGTCATATTGTAAGGAATGGAATGAGAGTGAAATTAAATCCACCTGGAACTCAGCAGGCGCCCTGCCCCTAAGACTGCAAGTCCCATCAATTTGTGTAAATGTATCTGTAAATGTGTGGATCTGCACAGATTTCTCAGAGCATCCGTCAGAAACTCATTCTTTTGTGCAAAGTTCCCAGCAGCAGCAGGACCCTGGTTCCATTCGTAAAGAACACGGATGCTTAGTTTCCTTGGCCTGTTCAGGGGGACTTTCAGTGCTAATGAGCTTCCTTGTTCCTTCCCGCAGTGATTCTCCAACGCCCTCTTGGCTCTTCAGAAACATGGAGCATGACTAGGGTATTATCCATGGGTAGTGACAACTTAGTAAAAGCTTTTATGGTACACAAAAAGCCGGCGCCTAAAGGGGGGGTGCTGTCATTTTATAGGGGGGTCAATTAAAACATCAAATATTCTTTCACTTTTAGCCCACTTCCTAAATCTACTAGAGCTCATCTTAAAAAAAAAAAAAAAAGTTAGCTGAAGAAGAAGAAGGGGGAAAAAAAAAACCTACAGCGGGATGTCCAAAGTAAAGTTTTTCCAGGGCTTCTTCAAAGCCCAAGACTGGTGGTGAAGAGCGGACTCTGCCAACTTTAGAACCTTGATCCAGCATGGGATTTCGCCGCCCCGCCCGGAATGACTGGGTTCACAGCACCTCCCGTGATGTGTGTGTGGAGGAAGGGAGGGCGCCGAATCCTCCCGCAAGCGCCCCCCGGCGAGCACCGTTGGGGGAGTCTGGAACTCAGCACGCTGCCCTTTCCTGAGACTTCAGTTCCCGGAGCTGACTGCCTGAGGGGGAGGAAAGGGGGTCGCTGGTTTAGCTCCCAGCCTCTCTTCATCTCAGTGGCGATGTTCCAAGACCCCCAACACATTTAGGAAGGCAAGCTCTAGGGTACTCAGATGTCAGCCAGTCATTTCGCAGAGCTTTAAAAGCGAATCATCAGGGTCGTGCCGGGTCTTTGATTTGGAAAATAAACAAGCAAATGAATGACAGAAAGCTGCTGTCTCCGGGCTGCTGGCCAGTAGGTAGCCAGGTGACAGGCCTGGTTGCAGCAGTCGACTCGTTGGTTACAAACCTCTTCTCCCAAATAGGCCCTGTCTACGCCTTTCAGAAGGCTGTGCCCTGCCTTCCGGGGAACTGGACCTGTCTTCAGCCTCCGGGAGGTTGGGTGGACTCGAGGCTATAGGGGCCACGAGGGCAGCCACGTGGCGTCTCCGGGGGCGTCCCGGGCCAAACTCCCCTGGCTAGGACCGGTCTGCGCGAGCCTAGGGCGGCCCAGGTAGAGGGGAGGGCAGGCTCCCCAGGCGGAGGAAGCCGGAGCGGTCAGGGAGGTGATGCGCGCGGGTCGTCCAGGTGGCCTTGGGCGGAGGAAGCGGCTCCGCCCTTCCCGGAAGCTGCGCCGTCTCCGCCTTTGGAGACTTGCGCTCCAGGCGCAGTCTGGCTGTGGCGGCCGCCGGTACAATCTTCGCCGGCCAAACGAGGCCACCTCCTCTTCCCCTTTCCAGTATTACCTGGCTGGGACCCCTTCCGCAGATCTTCGCCGGCGCAAGGGAGAAGCAGAGGGGGGACGACGGCTAGAGACAGGTCGCTCCTCAGGCCTCGGGCCCAGCCAGCTGTCTGTGGCGGCGCCGGGGTCTTTGCCGTTTAGCAGGACGGCGGGGTGTGCAGAGAGCAGGACCCGCGGCGTCGGGCCTCTGTGGTGCCCTCTGGAGCCTCCCGAGGACTTCCCTCTGTGGTTCTCCCTAGTCCATCCCCTGTCTCCGCCGGCCTCCCTCCTTCCAGGGGGCTGTGGCCAGGTCTCGACTGTCGCGGGCCCAGCCACTCGGGACAGGGTGGTCCGCGCTCTCCGGTCCCCACCTGCCACCCAGATGAGAAGCTTAAATCCGTCCGCGGGCGAGAATCGGATGCTAGGAAACTAAGACCTGTTGTCTTCCACGGGGCTCAAAGCGGACCTGGACTGGGACCCAGGTCGGTTTAGGACTGAGGAAGGCCTGGGACGCTGAAAGCAGCTGTTTGCAATTCCAAGCGACTGGCCTCTGCCGCCCGAGGTGTGTGTCCGAGCCCGGGAAGAGGCCCAGGCGCCCGCCTTCAGCCTCCCAACCGCCACGCGGGAGGCGCGGCAGCCTAAGACTCGGGGGCGCACCGCTGCCAGTCGAGGCGCCTGGGGCCAGGAGAGCAGAAACACCGAGCTCCTGTTCCTTCACGGCCTTTCTTTCCTTTCCTTTTTTTGTTTTCTCATATCTTCCTTTCTCTGCCCTTCCTTTTATCATTATGTTACTCATCAAGAAATTAATTCAAAACTCACAAGGCATCCGACCCGCAGTAGGTAGGGGCCCTGGCCCTGGGACCACCTAATCGGCCTCGTCCAGCAGTTTCGTGCGGAGAAATCTCAGGATCCTGGCCGAAGCCTGGTCGGGTGTTTGTACTGGGGGGGGGGGGATCTATTGAAACATTTTAATCCCAATTCTTTATCTCTGGGTTTGTCCTTTCCCTCACTGCTCCCGGAGCCGCCGCGGGGCTTCTGAGCGGCATGGGGTGCAGGCCTGACTGGCCCGCAGCCGGATGTCGGAGCCGGAGCTGCTCCCTACCCAGCCTTGCCCGTGGGCGACAAAACCGTCTCTCTGGCCCTGAGCTAGCATTGCCCTGCCAAAATCAACTCGCATTTTCATGTATTCAAATGAGAAAGATTGGGAAGGGCGACCTGCCCTCTTGGGCAATCACCAGCCTTGAAGGGAATAAGGGTCCCATGGGTACCCGCAAAGAATGGGAACCTCCCTTCCTTAAGGCCTGGGTGGCAGACGTGGCGCCCCTGCCCAGGCCTGGATTCCCAGGCCGTCGCGCATCTCTAGGCAGCCTGTTCTCCGATTTACGGACTGCTTTATTATTCTCTGCTATCACTGCCAGCTCGAGGAAAGTGCCTAGTCCGAGCTAGTCTCTCCTCACCCCTGTGCATCGCTTCAGCGCTGTATCTGCTCAGTGTTGCCCACAATTTCCTCTAGCCGCTTAAGAAGTGCTAGGGTTGGTGTCCTAGAAGACAGACTGGAAATGATGTTCCAAATAAAGAGTTGGAAAATTAGGGAGGAGCATAACAAATTTTCGTTCTGAGAGTGGAGAGGGACTAGAGTGACTGAGGCCCCGCTGTTTGCCACAGACTAGATAGGTGCTTTGAGATCCCAGTATGTTCTCCACCCGTTGTTCCAGGATGCAAGAGCTGGGAGCCTGAAAGCCTGGGAATTTGACTCTACCCCACTGGCAGAAGCTGGGGCTAATAGGGAGCCAGTGATGGAAACCCAGAGCCTCAGAGAACTCTATAGATACCATCTCTCTTCTGGAGGCTGCCATCTTAAACCTAAATCCTTCCCCAATGGTGAATGAGTATTTAGTTTCTTAGTCCCTGAACTCCAGCTCCCCAATCCACCCATCTCTCCCTCCCTCCCCGCACCACACACACACACACACACACACACACACGACCAGGAGCTTTCCCACGGCCCCTCATTTGGCCCTGGTGGTTTAACTTTAGCTATTCAAATGTGATTACCCTCAAATTTACATAGTTGTATTTAACGGATGCATTTGTAACAACAATATAAATCATATTCTGCATATGAGGGGGGGTAAGGATGCATTCTAGCCAAGCTTTTTTCATTGTATTGTCTTCCTGATTTTCCCCCTGAAATTTAAAACTGCCAATTTATTGGCATGGCTAGAGAGAGGTTACATTCATTATTTAAAATTAAAATTCGATTGGAAAACACTGGTGAGTGGCTGCTTCTGGACGTCCAGCAGCTATTACAGAGCTAGCATCAGATGAAAGTTTTGTTTTAAAAATAGTGCATTTGTTTGGAGTTGTTTGATTTTCTTGGTCCTATAGGCCACAGAGTAAAACTCACATTGTAGTGAGTTTGCTTCTAAACAGAAACACTAGGAAGAGGTCTCCTTTTTGCATTCCTTTTTGCTGGGATATCAGCAAAATTTGCAGGAGCTTTAACAGCTTTCTGAATGCAGTCATCGTGGACGCCTACTGTAAATGGATCAAAGTAAGGAAATTCAGCTGCCAACATTAGGCTTTACCTGTGGTGTCCAGCGCAGCTTCCCTAGGTCTTGGTGAGAACATTGCAGGCATCCACCATCAACTGAGCTCTGCTCTTTCCTTAGGTCCATGTCTTAAATTTACATTCCTGCCAGGGTTGTGTTGTTCTGAACAGCATATTCTATTTGTGTCATTTTCTTTTTCTTTCTTTCTTTGTCTCCCCCACTGGACTAGAAGATCTTTGAGGGTGGGGCCCACAGTCCCCACTGCAAGAGCAGAGCACAGTAGACTTTCAATAAAGATTTGTTGACTCAATCAATAAACTAACTGCCCCAATCCAGATGCTGGCCAAGCTGGTATCAGGTGGAAAAAGATGCTGGAGCCTAGAAACCTTATCCACTTGACTCCAAAGTCTCCAAGTGAGAGGACCCTAGGGACCCGTCTTAGGCCAGGGAGCTGTTTAATGAATGAACCAACAGAGGAAAGCGTGAATGGATGGACAGATTCTTCTGTCAGAAAGGCCAGGGTCTCGAAGCCCTATAATCCCTAAGCTTCCAGGCCCACTGGGCATGACTCTTATCCTAACAGTGACGCTTGATTTTAACCAAAATCATCCAGGCGACATGACTAAGTCAGAGTGCACTCACCTCATGGATTTCTGGACTTAGGCAGAATCAGCAGCAAACCCCCGCCCCCACCCCCACCACCATTTGCCTATCTAGGGCGGTCAACGTGTGACCAAAGGCAAATATTTCACTTTTGCTGCCTTGTGAAAAGGCAGCAGCAGAGTCTTTCAATAGCAGATATTGATTAAAAAGTTAAAGAACCCCATCAACTTTCCATCAAGCAGAAGCTTGGAGCAAGGAGCTGTAAAGGAAACGTCCGTGTTTGAATAATATGTTTAAACTGGCAAGCAAATGAAGCCGAGCCCACGCAGTGAGAAAGAAAAGCCTTGCAGCAGAGCTGTTAGTCCGGGGTTGTGTGCCTGAGCTAACAAGCACGTGGCGCGCGGCGTTTCCACCCCAGCGCTGGAGGGCGCCTAGGAAGCGGGCTACGGGTCTGTCCGGGTTTGCGAAGTGAGAGTCCGTCCCATGGGATCCTCCCAGGTGCCAGGCACTCAGCGGGCCTGATTGGGGGCAGTGCGCTCGAAATTATCAGCCATTTACCTTAATTGCCTCCCTGTCTTTAGGATCTAAACCATTTTATTCCACAGGCTTTCCCTGTGTGATGTATGATTTCCTTAAAGGTCCACCCAACCTCTCAAAACCTGCCGTGTTGTTGCAAGGTATTAACTGGAGACCTCTCGTGTCAACTTCTCCTCCCGAAGTTTTTATTTGCCATGAAAGCATGCGTGGCAGTCCTTGAGAGAGGGAGCCGGTCTGCCGCCTTTTCTGGGCTGCTGTCACTGGGGAAACTACCTGGCAGCTCAAACCGCAGCTGCATCTGTGACTTTGATGTCGGGTCCCCCTCCCCCCAACCCGCCCTGGGTGGTGTGGGGCTCAGCCTCGGCTGGGAGGCTGCCCTCGGGGGCTGTGCCACAGACTCCTTTCAGACCATGCTCTCTGCCCTTGGCTGCTCCCCACCTGCACCCGGGTCACCGCCTGCAGGGGACAGGGCCTCAGAAGTCAGGTCGAGCCCCACTCACCTTGGAGACTTAGGATACTAGCAGATCCAATGTAGGTTTTTCTTTCAATGCTTTCAATGATGAAGTTGGTGGCATGGATCCCACTCTCCTCACCCCACTGGCCTCCTCCCCGCCAAAATACCTTCTATTGTGAATCTCTAGACTCCTCTGACCTCTTCGTGACCCTCCTCTCACACCCCGCCAAGAGAAGTGGTTTCAATAAATAAAGCACAGTGCTCGGGTTGAAGGTCAGTTTACACTGGGGCAGAAGCTTCTAAAACTGCTGCAGGTGCTGGAATGGGAATAAACCAGACCATCATCCGAAGAGACGAGAGGCTATGAGGAGGTGGGAACCGGGGCTTGCAGTGGCCAGCGGTAGGTGGTCAGGAGCCTGGCGGCGATCCAGTCACAAATTCGTGGTCCAATTCCCTGGGAAACCCAGGCAGATCCTTCGGGCCTCAGTTTCCTCCTTTTCCAAAAGAGCTTGAACTCAATCTGGTTCCAGCAGCGGTCAACTGTAGGAAGGAAGCCTGGAGGGGCTGGAGTCACAGTCAGGCCTGATCACCCCCAACCCCGTCCCTCCCTCCCCCATCAGCTCCTCCACCCCCCTGCCGTGGAGGGTGGAATCCAGAAGGGGTGTGAACTTAGGAAGGTAACTGCTAGGGTGATGGGTGTGAGGGGGTGGCTCTGCTCTGGGAGCGGCAAAGCGACTTTTCCTGAGGGGCCCAGGGCGCTGAGAGAACAAGCCCCAGGAAGAGTTCCCTCCCTTTTGCTCTGGTTTTGTGTTCTATGTGTTTCAGGGTAACTTTTGGGCAAAAACTTTTCTGTTTTTCACTTCACAGCGTCTCCAAAAACAGCAATCCATAGGAGAGAGCAGAGAGCGTCTTGCAATTCCTAAGCCCAGGCAAAGCCACCTTGGCTAGGAGGCTGCACAGTGTTCTGCTCACACCTCTGGGCAGGGCTGCTGCCTCAGAGGCTAAGGGTCTCTGAGATTGTCTCTCTTTTTACCCAAATAAGCTCCAGCCTGGCTTGTTTGTTGACAGGGACTGTAGTGTTTGTGCTTAGGAGCAAGGGATTTGGAATGAGATCTGGATTTCATTCTGTTCTCTGCGGGAGACTTGTTCTTTCTGAGCCTCCATTGTCTCAACTGTAAAATGGGCTTATTAGTACCTATCTCATACCATTTGAGTACAGAGTAAGTGTACTGACTTGTAACAAATACAAAGAGTCTTCGCAGAGCTCTCGGAGCCCAGGCGGTGCTGGGTGCTGAACACTTAGTGACAAGTAATGCGACCCTTAGATCTAGGTGCCCTCGCCCCTTCCCCTTAGAGGTCTTTTGCTGGTGATCACCTGCCTAGCTCCGTAGACCTTGTAGTCCCTCCTGCTACAGTTGGGAGAAGAGGGGGGAGCTTCTTTGGAGAGACTGAATGCCTGGCAGTTCTCAAGGGCTGCTTCTCATCTTCCATGGGGACCCTGCCTAGAATCCCCTCCTAATCTCCTCGACCTGGGGGGCCGCTTTCTAGGGAGTGGCTAATGGTAGAGGTCGGGCCTCAGAAGCTAGTGTGTGATTCTCAAGGGTCCCCGAGATGGTAGACTTGCACACTGCCCTGGCTATGGCAACCTCAGTCAAGACCCAAGACCCGGGCCTGGATCCAGCAGGCAGCTCAGTTGGAAGATGAAGGGAGTGAGTCTGGCCTTCTGGGAGGCCATTCTGTCCTCAGCATCTGAACTTGGGGGGCATGGAGAGAAGACAGGACACTTGATTCACTTAAATATTTTCTTCCTTCTCCCTTGGACCTCCTTTGCCACTTCCTCTCTCATGGACAGAGTTAGAAGAAGAAACCACTTAGGGTCAGTTGGAGGATTATCACTTAGGACATTTCCTAAAATACTCAAAACCCAAGATAACATTACAGCAAGGAAAGTTCCCTCCATGTTTTAAAGAACTATTTGACATAGATGCCCTTAAAAAGGCGGGGAATTCCTGGGAATCCAACTAAAATCAACCAAACATGCTGGGCTTACCATGGGTCCTTCAAATATTAAAGACTCTGAATATTATCTTGCATGTGCAAGAAAACTTGGCGGGGTGCCAAGTCTTCATTAAGAAAAAAAAGAACAGTATTGTATTTGAAAAGACCAAATCACAAAAGACTTTGCCAGATACAGGCCCATTTGCTGAAGTGAAGATTCATGAATTGCTTAATTTCTCCTGCTAAGGGGGCTTAGAAGAACTGGAGTTTCAGGGTGGATCCCTGGGACTCACATGAACAACAACCCACATTTCAGACAGGGCTTGGATGGGTTAAGAAGGTCCTGAGGACAAGGCTCTAATAAATTTTTGAATTCCGTTTCATTTAGTAATCAGAACCGGGTGGATAGAATAAAATATTTCCTTTACGGGAGAACAGAAAAATCACACATCTTCAAAGCTGATTAATTTTTTTTTTGGATTGGTCGGGGGGAGGTGCATTCAGGGGAAGTGGGCTGGTACACAGAAATCTCAGGCTGCGAGCAGTTTCTGGCTAAATGCAGCTTCTGTTTTTACAGCTTACTCAGGGAGAGCTGTTAGTTTTTCTAAGCTTAAACCAGGCATTGGTTCTCTAAGCTCAATGTTTAGGCTACAAAGCACATCCAACAGTCTTACATACCTACCTTTAGAAAAGGAATGGTTTTGACCTCAAACTCAGCAAAGTCTCTAGTGCATTACCATACTTGGAGAACACCTAAGCAAAGCCCTTTGGAAGTGTAAAGGGTAACTGGAATGCTAAATACCAGCCACTGTGTCCTAGAAAAATAAATCCTTAATTCTCAGCCAGGTCCACCTGCTTTGGACTGGGCTTATTAGTGTTATTTGTATCTTCTTTTCAAATGGATAGTTTTACTCACAGAGTTTTCTTTCTGCTCAGTGCTTGCTATTTTTATCTTACCTTAAAAACCCTGAGATCATGCCTGGCTTTTTGAGGCACCCCAGGGAAGGGTGATGGGTGGCTTCCCACAGGTCCCTTTCTGAACTCCATAAGCTCAGATGTTAGAATCAAGTCAGAGTTTAGGGTCAGGAGGGAGGCCTGAGGTATGTTAAGTAGATCACCTAGGGGTAAGATGGGTGAGCAGGGTGTTAGGAGAAGGCTGAGGGTAAGCAATGCTGGGGGAGGGGGACCTTAAGGCAGGAGAAGCTGTTTTAGGACGTTAGTGTCTGTGGATTCAAGCAGTACAGGCAACTTTGGTAATAGACTTTTCTGGTTATTCTCTGTTTTTCTCTCTAGCCTCTTCTTCTTTCTACTCAATTCTCTGCCTCTGTTCTCTGCACATATCGTCCAGCTTTCCTTGCCTTTGGGCTTCCAGTTGGGTTTGGGCAAGGTCCGGGCAATGGTGCTGCAGGAATGAAGGCTATCTAGCAAATGACATCTAGCAAAATGGCAGCAGAAATCTATGAGTGGGGGTGCCTGCGTGGCTCGTCATTAAGTGTCTGCCTTCAGCTCAGGTCATGATCCCAGGGTCCTGGGTTCGAGCTCTGCATCAGGCTACTAGACCTCCTCTCTCGCTGTGTTTCTCTCTGTCAAATAAATAATATCTTTAAAAATAAACAAACAAAGACATCTATGAGTGATCTTATTTCTTCAGTACCATGCAGGAACTCTATTACTAACCTTGTAATTTGATTGGCAAAAAATATATAGCATTATTTTAATTTGCATTTCTGAGATTACTACTGAAGTTGAATGTTTTTATATTTCTACTGGCCATAAATATTTCTTCTTTTGGGAACTGCCTTTCCACACCTCAATTAATAAACTAAAAATTTTGAGTGTTTCTCTGTTTTTCATCTAAAGAATATTAATCCCATGTTTGTCATAAATATTGCGAGTTTTCCACCAGGTTTTCATTTGCATTATAATTCTGCTTATTTTTCAACACATAGATACTTTAAAAAAACCATCAATATTTTAACCAGAGTTCCTGCCTTTTATGGTTTAATGTTTATAAGTCTTATATATAACTGCTACTCTTATGTATAACAAAATCTTACATCCAGTTGGAATTTATTTTGGTGCATAATATAAAGTCAAGTTATACATTTAATTATTATTTTCCAAGAAGACCTTTGGAAGGGTCCTAATTATGAAGAGGCTTGCGTTCTCTTTGGAGAACTTTGGAATTTGTTCTATGAGGGTATTTTGAGGGTGTGGAAGTTGAATTTTTGGGTCTTCCTTTACTTGCTATGCAGTGAACCCAATAGAAGGCTCCAAAATCAGAGGACAAGAGGACTAGTAGGTGGTGGTTTAAGAGTGACAAAAACTTAAGTGAAATCATAGTGTTTCAATGATTGAGTAATTTTATGCTGTTATTTGAGTCTAATGCCCTTTTCTATAAAACAGAACCTAGAGTATTAACATTTTCATACAGAAGCATTACAATATCAACAACGAATTTAAAATATCTTTAGATCACTAAGTATTCTTTCTCTTCTTCCTTTTTCTTTCTCTCTTTCCTTCTCCCCCTCTCCTCCCCCTCCTCCCTCTCCCTCTTCCCTCCTCCACCCTCCCTCTTTCTCTTCTTCTCCCCCTTCCTCCCTTCTTCCTTCTCTCTCTCTCTGTTTTTCTCTCTCTTTCTTTCATTTAGACCTACAGTTCTTTATGTTTATAAGTGTTATCTATACCTGCTACTGGCCAAAAATATTTCTTCAGAACTGATTATTAGCTAGGAGATCAAAGGTAAATCCTTGATCTCTTTGACCATCAGTAAGTTACCTATAAAATGAAGCTAATAGTATCTAGCTCATGGATGTATTATCCTATGGTATCAATATCTAAATACTTGTTACCATTTTGTATTATAAAAGCATTAATGAACAATGTTTATTTACCATATAAATTGCTTCCTGACCATAACATGTTTCAGGGCTACATTAGTTTAAAAATTTTTCTATTTTAGGAATATGGCCTATGTATTATTTTTATGCAGCATCCAGGATGGTTCAAGAACAATTCACACTAAGCATTTTAGTTATTTGCTCATTATTTTAATTAGCAAAGGAAAGTGATGCACTTATTGTCTGGAGGGGTTACTTCCACACTTAGGGCAAAACTGCCCTCAAGGAGTAGCCACAAGGCCTTGGTACATGATGTGGGTGTAGTGAAACCTCAGGGACAGCAGATCTTTCTCTGTAAAATGCTGCTCGTCTTGTGGACACTCAGCAATTATTTAAAACTCATTATGTTGGGGAGTAAAGCAACAAACCTTTGAGGTAAGATTATTATCTCCATTTTACAGAAGAGGTTGCAGAATCCCAGGGAGCAAAGCAACTGGCACAGTTGGCAAAACTCGGTATCCTTACTGGGCTCTGTGTCTGGAGAGTGGGAGCTGCCTGAGGGAGGCCTGAGAATTTTTGAGTGCATCCTTCTGCACAACTGGGCTGCTTTGAGGCCCAGCACCAGGGAATTGTGTTGCAGAGCATGCTTCTATTTTGAATTTCTGGGAAGCATCAGTCTCAGGGATGACTTCCAGAAGATTTTACCTGCCACTTCCGTGATCTCATCTATTAGTTGCCTGAGTATTTGGAAAGGGAGAGATTGGTAGAAAGTAGATCAATATAAAATCAACACTTGGGGGCCATTGAATGCCAGGCACTGAGCAAAACACCTTCATTTACATGATGGCATTTAATTGGATTTTCTTTTGGTTTTTAAAATAATAGTGAAATATAACACAGAAAAATAAACAAAATAGAAAACAGGGGTTTATCACAAAAAGAAAAGTCAAACAACTATCACCAAGGTTAAAATGCAGAATAGTGCTACTATCCCAGGATTCCTCCTTTCTGTGTCCACCAATCACCGTCACCTTCTCCACTCCCAAAATGACCACTATTTTGACTCTTACTGTTATTACTTTTTTTTTTTTTTGTAATACAGCAGCTGAGCATGCATCTGCAAGTGCTATAGTTTTTGCTGTCTTGTTTTTTAAACCTTATATGATGATTTCATTCATATGTGGAATTTAAGAAACAAAACAGATGAACATAGGGGAAGGGAAGGAAAAAATAAAATAAGATAAAAACAGAGAAGGAGGGCACCTGGGTGGCTCAGTGGTTTAAGCTTCTGCATGCGGCTCAGGTCATGATCTCCTGGTCCTGGGATCAAGTCCTGTATAGGGCTCTCTGCTCAGCCGGGAGCCTGCTTCCCTAGCCCACCGCCTGCCTTTCTGCCTATTTGTGATTTCTCTCTGTGTGTCAGATAAATAAATAAAATCTTAAAAAAAAAAAAAAAGGAACTGAGAGGGAGGAAAAGCTTATCAATAGGAGACCCTTAAGAGACTCTTAACTATAGGAAAGGAACTGAAAGTTGTTGGGAGGAGTGGGGGGATGGGGTAACTGGGTGATGGACATTAAGGAGGACAGTTGATATAATGAGCATTGGGTGTTATGTGCAACTGATAAGTCACTAAATTCTACCCCTGAAACTAATAATGCATTAGATGTTAACTAGATTGAATTTAAATAAAAAATTAATAAAATAAACCCTACATGAATGGACTCATATAGTGTATACTCCTTATGTTTGGCATATTAGCTCATAGAGATTCATTTATGTTGTTTTACACAGATGAAGGTTGTTCACATCCTTTATTGCATTTTATGAATATACCACAATTAATTTATGCACCCTACTTTTGATGGGCATTTGGTTATTTACCAGTTTTTAGCTATCATGAATGAAACTGCTATGAATATTGATGCACATGTTTCTTAGTGCATGTTTACATGCATTCCTATTGGGAGTGGAATTGCTGGGTCATAGAGTATGTGTGTATTCAACTTCAACAGAGAATGCCAGTTATGGCTTCTTATAACATCAGAAACTCTGGACATCAGAAACTCTGACGATGCTGAACCTAGGAGTATAATATGAACTCTCCAGAAGTCTGAATCTCATGTCTCTAGCACAATTCATTTAAATGCATAAAGAACGTGAGTGCCAAGTAAGCAGTTGGTTTAAAGGAGGCATAAACGGCGGATCTAGGAGACTCCAGGCCAGGAGGCTCTTTGCGACTAGCAAGAGTCCCAGCAAAAGCCCAGCTCAGCTTAAGTTTTGGCTTGTGGTCCCCAAAGGCGCCCCTTGGAGCGGCTTCCGCCGGCTTGGGACCCACAGCGCGGAGGGATCCACAAGAGTCAGAGCGCGGGCGCGAGGCGGCGGAGGACGCGCTGCTTGTTGCCGAGCAACGGAGCGCGTTCTTCCTTCCAGTAGAGCCTGTCCGAGCCCACCCGGCTGCTCGGCCCCCCGGAAGGCGGGCGGGATATAACGCCGGGCCGAGGCACTGTCCACCTTCTCGCCGTCTGAATGGGAGCAGAGGCGTCCCGGCAGGCGGGTGAGAGACCGGCTGGGGACGCTGGGGACTTCGTCTGGGAGGCTGTGGGAAGAGGCTGCGATATTGGCGCGGAGCAATCGTCGTCTCCCGTTCTGCCTCTTTAATCCACACTAATCGCCGAGAAAATCAGCGTAGAAAACAGGGCTGGGGTTGGAGAGGGTCTCGGGTCTAGAGCAGGCTGCGATGCCCTCGGAAAGAGGGAAAACCTGGTGGAACGGAAAGATAGGGGGACGACCAGGCTGTGGGGAAAGGAAAAGGAGTCAGGAAGGCGAAGGACAGGAAGGGATCAGAGGGAGTGTGGCAAGGGAGAGGAAGGTCGCAGTGGAGGGAATTCAGTTTCCAACTGCCTGACCTTTCCTGGTGTCCCTCGACAGGGGCTGATTGTTTGGGGGCAAGCCTTACACACCATTAGGAGATCTCCCCCACTAAGGTCAGAGTGTCTAATTTTGGACTAGGAAGCTGTTTTCTGAGTGTGGCCCCCAAACCCTTTGGTGGGCAGTAGGACACTGCAGGCTTCCTGAAAGGATTCTCTAGCATCCCAGACCGCAGATCCACGGTGAAACTATCGCGAACTACCATTGCAAGAGTTTAAAGTTCGATAGTTCTTTTTATTATTCAACGTTCAAATATAAAATTTCAACAAATTGTTTTTTTTCCTCCTGTTTACAGCTTTATAAAGGTATAATTTATATTCCATAAACGGCAGAGAACATACAGATTACTAGTTAGTATAATGCATTACAATATCATGTACAGGTGTACAATTTGATAAGTTTTGACGGATGTACCCATCTTTGAAACAATTACTACAGTCAAGATAACTGACTCATCTTTTCCCCGTTTTTATTTAAAAATTTTTAAGGTTTATTTATTTATTTGACAGACAGAGATCACAAGTAGGCAGAGAGGCAGGCAGAGAGACAGGGGGAAGCAGGCTCCCCGCTGAGCAGAGAGCCCTATGCGGGGCTGGATCCCAGGACCCTAGGATCATGACCTGAGCCAAAGGCAGAGGCTTCAACCCACTGAGCCACCCAGGAGCCCCTATTTAAATTTCTGATAACTGAACCTTTCCATTCCTCTGTTCCCTTTGGTATCCATCCCTGTTCTCACCTGCTCTAACTGCCCAATACCAGCTACTGATCTGCTATGTGACACCATAGAATCGGTTGCATATTCTACAATTTCATACAAATGGAAGCATACAATATATACGGTTTTGTATCTGGCTTCCTTTACCCAGCATAATGATTTGCCAGAACCTTTGCCTCCATTACTGTAGCTTTATATTCAGTTTTGAAGTTGGATTGTGTAAGCCCTCTAATTTTTTAAAAAATAATTTTAATGATTTAAAGTTATTTAAACTTGTATATGCATTTTAGAATCAGCTTGTAATTTCTGTTTAAAAAAAAAAAAAAAAACAAAGCCTGGCGGAATTTTGATTGGAATTGCATGGGATCTATAAATCTATATGGGGGTAATTGCTGTTTTAAACAATGTTGAGTCTTCTAGTTAACAAACATGGTTTGGAATTTTATATAGGTCTTTAATTTCTCTTACCAATGTTCTGTAATTTTCAGTGTAGAGATTTTGGACATCTTTTGTTGGACTTATTCTCAAGAATTTAATGTCTTTTGGGGTATTACTTTTCAGTGGTTTGATGCTAACATATTAAAATATGGTTGATTTTGTATGTTAACTTGTTTCATACAACATTGATAAGTCACTTATAGACAACTAGGGATTGTTTTGTAGATTTCTTGGAACTGTTGACCTAAAAATCATGTTACTTTTTCCTTTCCAATTTATTCCTTTTATTTCTTTTCCTCACCATATTGCAATGGCTAGGACCTCTAGTACAATGATGAATAGATATGGTAAGAGTTGAGGCACTTTTTAATATTTTGTTAATGGATATAAAGGTCCACCTACTTGCTTTCATTAACAATGTTACAATGATCAATTAAAAAAAAAAGAGTTGTTACACTTTTGCCTAGTTTTCAGTTTTAGTGGGAGAGCAAAAATATAATGTTAGCTGTATTTTTTTGTAAATTCTCTTAATCAGATTGATGTAACCTATAAAACATATTTGCACAATTATTTCTTTATTATTATCATGAGTGGGTGTTGGATTTTGTCAAATGGTTTTCTACTATCCATTGAAATGATCATATATTTTCTTCTATTTTCTACTCATACAGTGAACTATGTTGATTTTCAAATGTTAAATCGAATTTTCAGCCCTGAAATAAACTCTTTATGATCAGTATATATTATACCTTTAAAAATTTACTTCTGGATTTGATATACTAATATTTTACTTAAGATTTCTGGATCTAGGGGCACCTGGTTGGCTCAGTGGGTTAAAGCCTCTGCCTTCGGCTCAGGTCATGATCCCAGGGTCCTGGGATCAAGCCCCCCATTGGGCTCTCTGCTTAGCAGGGAGCCTGCTTCCTTCTCTCTCTCTGCCTGCCTCTCTGCCTACTTGTAATCTCTGTCTGTCAAATAAATAAAATCTTAAAAAAAAAAGATTTCTGAATCTATATTCATGAGGGATCATGAATATAGGGAAAAAGCATTTCCCTTTAAAAAAATGATTTTGTGAGGTTTAGTATTATAGTTATGTACGTCTCAAAATGTTACCATATTTTCTGAAAACACTTGTGTAAGTTTGGTGTTCTTTCTTGACTACTTGAGAGAACCACCTGTACCTGGAAGTGTCTTTGTGGTAAGATTTTTGGTAATGAATAAGCTTATTTAATATAGGACTATGAGGATTTTCTGTTTCTTATGTTAATTTTGCTAAATTGAAAATTTCAGAGATTTGACCATTTTATCTAAATTGTTAGATTTGTTGCTATAAAGTTGTTTGTTATATCTTCTTCTCCTTTCATATCTTTAGGACCTGTAGTGAAAAGCACTTTTTTATTCTTGATATTAGTGATTTTTTTCTCTTGTTTATTCTTAAACAGTCTAGGTAGCAGTTTTCTCAAAGAATTTTGTTGATGTTATTGAAAAACCAGTTCTTGGCTTCTTATTTTCTCAATTTTTTTTCTATTTTCTGTTTGATTGATTTATGTCCTTATATCCTTATATTTATCTTGGGTACACTTTACTCCTCTTTTTTTAGATTCTTAAAGTAGAACCTTAGGTTATTGATTTTAGACATTTTTGATTTAATAATTTAATCTGTACTGTTCCTTTTAGGCACTACTTTAGCTCCATCTCACACATTTGATATGTTGTATTTTCATTATTATTTAGTCTAAAATATTTCCTAAGATTTAATATTTTTGTATTCTTTTTAATTGTCTATTGATTTTTTTGTCACACTTCTTTGTATGGCTTTAAAAAACTGTTTCTCTAGGAATTACAATATACAATCTTAACATTTCACACTCTGGAGTTAATGTCAAACTAGTTCACATAAAATGTAGCACTCTTACAACTATAGTGACCTTACTGACCCTATCCTGGTCTTTTTGGTTCTTGTCATATGTGTTGCATCTATTTATACAAACACCCCACAAGACAATTTGGTTTTCATACAACTGAAAAAAAAAAAAAAGACTAAGAAATGGTATTTTAAACTCATTCAGATAGTTTCCATCTCTAATCTTCATTCCTTCCTGAAGATTCAGATTTTCCTCTTATATAATCTCTCATCAGTCTGAAGTAAAACCTTTATTATTTCTTATAGTTTTCTAGTCTGCTGGTGAGCAATTCTTTTAGCTTCCTTGTGTCTGAATATGTTGCTTTCATTTTTTAAAAGAATATGCTTGTTAGATACATAATTCTTTGTCAATAGTTATTTGCTTTTTAAGCCTATTACAAATCTTGTTTCACTATCTTTTGGTTTCAGTGGTTTTTAATGGGAAGTTTTTGTCATTTGAATTGCTTCCCTATAAAAAATGTATTGTTTATCTCTCTCTGCTCTCAGTATTTTATCTTTAACTTTGATTTCCAGTAGCTGACATGTGGTTTTCATTGGTTTTATCCTGCTTGGAATGTACTGGGTTTCATTAGGTGTTTCTTCAGGTCTGAGAGGTTTTCTCACACTTGTTTAAGTATTTTTCACCCCATCTTTCTCTCCTTTCAGGATACTGCTTACCCATATATTAGAACTTATGATACTGCTTCACTGGGTTCTGAGGGTGTTCCCTGCACTGCCCTCCCCCCAGATCTCTTCTTTCTCTTTTAAATATTGAATAATTCCTGTTGATTTATCTTCCAATTCACTGACTCTTTTCTTTGACTTCTCCATTCTGTTAGTCCAATTTTTATTGAAAGTATTATATTTTTCAGATATAAAATTTCTATTTTTTCACTTTTATGTCTATCCTAAGATTTTCTATCTTTTTATTCCTCATTAGCCTATCTCCCTTTACTTCATTAAACATAGTTATAATAGTTTCCTTAAAGGCCTTCTTTAATAATTTCAACTTTTGTGTCGTCTCTGGACTGGTGTCTGTTCATTATGTTTGTCCTTGAGAATGAGTCACATTTTCCTGGATCTTTTTATGCTGAGTAATTATTTTTCTTATTATATCCTGGATGTTGTTAATGTTTTGTTGTGTAGACTGTGGATTCTGCTATATGCCTCTGAAGAATGTTGATGTTTTTCATTTGGCAGGCAATTCACCAGGTTACACTCACTGTAAACTCCATCTGACTCTCTATATTTGGAAGTTAAGTTCAACTAAATCTCGCTTTAGCTTTTTAAGTCATTATTGTGCTGCTTTGAATTTGTCCTACATATGCACAGTTCAGAGGTCAGTCTAAACTTGTATGGGGTTTAGATACAGAATTGGGGGATTACCTTCTCTGGCTCTCTCTCCTTTGGGACTTTTTTCTCACTCCTCAGTAGTGGTTGTTGCCAGCGGTCTTTTCTCTGATTTGTCTGGCCAGAATGATGAAGGGCTTTCTATCAAAGTTTTTGCCACCTGCACTATGCCATTCTACAGTATGGATGGTATTTAGGGAAAGGCCACAATAGATCTGGAAACTCACTTCCAGAAGGTGTTTCCACAAGTGTCTATTCTCTTCCACAGTCTGCCTGCTTTTGTTTACTTTGAAGAATCCTGAGGTATTTGTTTTTTATATTTTTCCCAGAGTTTATCAACTGTTATTAGTAGGGGATTTTCTATGGATGTAGAAGTGGAACTCCAACAAATTACTTTTGAGATTGAGAGCATGCAACATTTAACATGTCACAACCATGGTGATAATAATAATAAAATTCTTTTATTTAACTGTTTTGGCTATCTGAACAAATTAGATGAAGGAAGTTCAAGAAGGAAAGACAGAACATGGGGAGAAGAAAAAGGCAGGGAGATATTTCATTGTTCCATTACCTGTTATGTATTTATGTTTGTATGTATATATATCACAAAGGCTATGGGCATATTCTGGGTACTGGTTTTAACAGGAGAATGTTTTTAGAGTCTTGAAATTTCTATTGGTTTCTGAATAATTTTTAACCAACACAATGTAAGTGTGAATTACTATTATTGATATGCTTAAGATTAAAGACAGCAAAACAAATATTATAGAAAGTATCAAAAAATAGAAAAAAATACAATTATCTTATTCTTTTAGCAAAGTTGTTAAAATGATCATAATTATTATTAAGCTTTTTCATAAATTATAATCAGTACAAAACCAGGTCTCATTTCTACCACTGCTATTGCAAAAATAAGTAGTTGTTTTCAGAATATTTTTATTTTCCTTGCAATGTGAAGATTTTACTAGATGTGATAGACTTTCTTTGGACTTAGATATTTCTTTTGGAACTTATGTGTGTATTGGAAGTTGATGTTGATGTGAAATTTAGGGAGCAAATTGAGTTGATATTTGGCCCTGGACCCAAGAGAACCTAAATCTTGTTCTTAATGTGTCACCCTTCCCTCTCAGGCACCCATTACTATACATAGACAAAGTCAAGGCCTCCATCTAACCAGCTGGTACTTTGGCTCTATTCTCAATATAATAATCTGAGGAAACAGGCCCAACATATAAAGGATTTCCCTAGGTGAGGTGGTTCCATGTTGCTTAGAACCAAGTTTTCTGGTGGTCTGCTCTGTTCATGTCTACCTTAGTTGAAGTCTAGAGCAGAGTATGGGTATTCTCTTGCAGTAGGAGGAATGGCCACATCTGCAAGAACCAGAGAGCAACCTGCCCCAGAATCTAGAGAATCCACTAGTCCGCTCTCTTTGGGTTCTAGCCATTTATGGTTGGAGAGCTTGATTCTCATGTCTGATCACACCGTGGAGGAGAGGAAAGAATGTTGGTTCTTGGCTTTTCTGACTACCTCACTGTTCAGGCACTGAACCTCCTGGGAGAGGAAAAAGGAAAAGGTTTGGAGTTCCAATAATTGGGGAAGAAGCAGAAAGTGAAATTACTGAAATTACTATTCAGGTTGTAAAGATTTCAAACACATCTGTCCCATTTTAAAGTATAAAGTAAACTTAGCCTGAATTGTGAGCAGCAGGCTTGACACCTTAATACTTTTGGTGATAGTTACATTATTTTTCCTTAAGAATCTCCAAATCAGGGTTGCCTGGGTGGCTCAGGGGTTAAAGCCTCTGCCTCCGGCTCAGGTCATAATCTCAGAATCCCGAGATCCAGCCCCCCATGGGGTTCTCTGCTCAGCAGGGAGTCTGCTTCCCCCCCCTCGCCCCCATCCCCTGCCTGCCTCTCTGCCTACTTGTGATCTCTGTCAAATGAATAAATGAACTCTTATAAAAAAAAAAAAAAGACTCTCCAAACCAGAACTGGTCTCTTTCTTTTAATAAATTACTACCCAAAAAAGGGAACATGTTATTTTCCCATGAGACTGGATGTTTAAAAGTCATTTTTACATATTTTGTAGTGTTGAGGGTTGGGTGGGGGAAGGAAAGTCACTAAGCTTTGTAGACTGCCCCATTTAGCATTGAGATATCACCTACCTTGAAAACACAATAGAAGTTCTTGTCAAAGGTAGAAGTTCTATATGGATGTGAAGAGCAACTTTCCTATGAAGAGCTCAAGGGCGTGTACTGAGAAATGTTAGACAATGAACACTTGATAAACTTCAATAGCAAACCAAAAGCCTGAGAGAAGTTGGGATGGGAATACAAAGCAGGAACTAAGAAACAAAAGGGAAGTGAAGTTGGGAGAGTCAAGTCAGATTCTCATCAAGGATTTAATGTGCCTCTGTTCCGTGCTCTCTTCCAGTTACAGCCTTTTGTAGGAAGAAATGCAGATGGTGTCAGCGTGAGCATATCACCACCTGTGCAAACAGTAATAGCCAAAACACTATGAGGAGGATTATACAGCATGTTTTATAAAAAGGGAAACTTCCTTAAGGGTTTTGGAAGTAATTTCTAGGGGTGCCTGGGTGCCCAGGTGGCTCAGTGTTAAGCCTCTGCCTTCAGCTCGGGTCATGAACTCAGGGTCCTGGGATCGAGCCCTGCATCGGGCTCTCTGCTCAGCGGGGACCCTGCTTCCCTCTCTCTCTGCCTGCCTCTTTGTCCACTTGTGATCTCTCTCTCTGTTAAATAAATAAATAATATCTTTAAAAAAGAAAATCATTTCTAATATTCATATACTATTGTGCAAAAAAAGAGCAAACAGTATATTATTTTCACTTTTTAAAATGAAATCTGGTTATGGATAGAACTGAACTCTTCAAGGTCTGGGCATTGGTGGAGATGGGTACAGAAAGAGCGCCTCTTGATTCCCAGATGAGAGCTCTGCCATGTAGCAGGGTCTTCTGTTTGAGAATTGCCAGCAAATATTAGATATTAAAAGCAATATGACTATATTTAGAGGCTAAATAAGATCTTTTGTTCATATTGCCCATAATGTATGATAAATGAATAATTCTAATTGTAAAGAACTTTTTTTATGAATTAATGTAAGTCCAATCAAGAATGTGGATAAGAGGGGTGCCTGGGGGGCTCAGTGGGTTAAGCCTCTGCCTTCGGCTCAGGTCAGGATCTCAGGGTCCTGGGATTGAGCCCCACATTGGGCTCTCTGCTCAGCAGTGAGCCTGCTTCCCCCTCTCTCTGCCTGCCTCTCTGCCTGCTTGTGATCTCTCTCTCTCTGTCAAATAAATAAATAAAATCTTAAAAAAAAAAGAATGTGGATAAGATGATAAGCAAAGAAATGCAAAGCAAAATAAAATTTTTTCCACATTTATGTGTTAAATCTGTCTTTTTTGGTATATGGCATAAAATGAAGTCTAATTTTCCCCTCCCCTGTCCTATAATCTACCAATTGCCTCAGCACAACTTACTGAATAATTCTTATTGACAATTTAACACTGTTTTTATAATATAACTCATAGTGTTCTTAATTCTTTTGCTCAGTCTATGTGATGATTCTAACAATAGTGTATCCAGTTTAATTCTTAGATCTGTGTAAGTTTTAATTATCTTGTTAGATTACTGCTCCCTCATTTCCCTTTTACAAATTTTGCCTAATCTATCCTGTTTTTTATTTCAAATGATCCAGAATTACTTTTGAGAGTCTAAAAATAGAATTTGTAGATTTTGATTATGATAGCATTAAACCAACACAGTATTTTGGAAAGCCCTTATGTAATTACAATATTTGATTTTTTTTCACCAAGGGACATTAACTATTTAGTCACATCTTTTATGTCCTTCGGTAAAATTATAAACATTTATTTAGTTTAAGTATGTTTCTCATTGTGTTTATTGCTAGATACTTTTAAAAAATTATAATGGAATTTTATCACTGTGTTTTTGAATGGGTCATTTTGGTCAAATGGAAGTTATTGATTTTGGTATAAAATTTTAAAAAATTTAAGTGTCTTGCATAAATCTATTATAATTCTAAGTAGTTCTTTGGTTTAGAGCTTCTAGGTAGATAATCATATTTGCAAATAATGGTGATATTCCATAGATGTTTCTGCTTTATTTTTTTTTAAAGATTTTATTTATTTATTTGATAGAAAGAGAGATCACAAGTAGGCAGAGCAGTAGGCAGAGAGAGAGACAGGGAAGCAGGCTCTCTGCTGAGCAGAGAGCCCAATGTGGGGCTCGATTCCAGGACCCTGGGATCATGACCTGAGCTGAAGGCAGAGGCTTTAACCCACTGAGCCACCCAGGCGCCCCTGTTTCTGCTTTATAATTTTTTTTCAAAGAACCTTGGCGTTGGGTTTCCTAAAAATACACAAATTAGTTTTTCTAATTCATTATTTTCTGGTTTTATCTTCATTGTTTTATCCTTATTTCTCAAAATTCCCCTCTTCTTGACTTCTGTGGAACTCTTCCCGTTTTCCTCTCTGTTGCTCCTACTCATCCCACTTCCCAGAGATGAATCCCAACTACCAAAGAATCTGTAATTGGGCCCTTCTCTATTTATATTTCCTGTTAGCCTGGCTTTTGTTAATGACCTCAGATCTCTCAGGATCTAAAAATCTACTTCAGGATCATAGATGAACTGGCCCTGCTGAATACCAGGTTAATAAATACACCTAACATAAAAATTTACCATTTTAACCATTTTTAAGTGTACAAGTCACTGAATAGCAGAGGTTTTATTGTGCACTTGGCTATGAAGAAGATTTCATCAAGATGATTCAAAGTTCCAATTTTATGAAGGATCTTTAATCACTTTCATTTACTCCTTCTCTGTGGCCAGATCCTGTCAGTTCTACCTGTTAATGTCTCTGTTTTCACTCTGCTCCATTACCAATGCCAGCCAGGCCTTATGCTCAAGCTGTGGAGATTCTTCTTTGCCTCTCTCCCTTTATTCTTTGTCCCCCTCAATATCCCCCAAGCACCAGATCCTATCAAGCTATATTCTGTTAAAAGTTTTTGAATGGTTTTCAGTAGCCAAGAGAAAAAGTACGAATATTTGGCATGCAAGGCCTCATGATCTGGCTGCAGCCTACCTTGTTGCTGATCACCTTACCCCTGTCATACAGTCTGTTCTAGCTCTGGAGGCATATTGAGGGAAGTGGGCTGGGTGAGAGATGGAGGAACCCACCACCAGTTGGAGAAGGAAGAGGAAACTGCCATCTTGGCCCAAGAGTAGGGATTTGGCCCTTATGTTGCCAGAGCCTTCATTTTTTTTTTTCCCCTCCCCAGAGAACCTGTTTATCTGGAATTTTATGTGAAAATGTCTCATTTTAAAATTGTTGGTACAAATTTGTATCTTTGAAAAATTTGGAGCAATTGTAAAATCTGTTCGTGGGCTAGCTTCCCTTCAGTTGATGGTCTCTATTCTCTCTTAGGGTTTCTTTAGATTCTCTCTGCCTGTCTCTCTTGTCTGGAATTGGGACATTACATTATAGTCTAAAGAAATGTTAAAACCAATCGGAGTTTCAGGAATTCCTACTGTAAAAAGGTTACTGTTTTGAAGGTTTTCCATGGTTCCTGTGAAAAGGCCAATGGCTGGATTTAAAATGACATAAACTAATACTACCCACTTGGGCCTCTGGGAGCACACCGAGCATTGTACCTTAAGAGGTTTTTTTGAGTTCGACTTGTATTTATCGACATGAGTTTTGTTATAGATACGTAATATATTGTTGTTATTTCACAGGACAAATTAGCCAAGATGTCCGCAGTTTCGAAGCATTTTGGACTGAAATACAAAGAAGAATCCTATATCTTTAAAGAGCTTGAGAGGATTCGACAGGAAACTAAAAAGGATCTTCTCCAATTCCAGCAGAAGTTGGCCCTCAAGCCGGCTGTGGATGAAGCTTCAGTGTGCGGCCTCCAGGCCCTGGGCCCTGCCCGTCCTGGGGAGAAGGGCAGCGCCGCCCACGATGGACCCCAAAAGCCATCAGGGTCCCCTCGAGCTAAAGGCCCTACGACCCTCACTGCGGCCCTCCTGCAGCAGGCGCCCCGAGGCGCAGCGCGGTCTCCGGCCCCGAGCGAGGAGGCCGCCCCGGGAAAGATCCGGCGGTTTCGCCCCCAGGACTTCTACATGCGGAGCTCTGCGTTCCTCCGGCACCCGCTCCCGAAAAAGCCGCCGGTCATCGCCTCCAGGGCTGGCACGTCCAGACCGTTAGTTCTGATGCCGCCCCCAGCGGCAAGGGAGAGGCCCGGGGCGCGCCTGGGCGCGAGGAGCCCGCGGCCCACGGGCCTCAAGCCGGTCCCGCATCCCGGCCGGGAGCGCGGCGTGAAAGAGGGCACGGCTCCGCCCGCAGCGGCCCGCCAGGCCAAACCGAGGACGCGCAGCTCCATTTCCAGCCGGGAGGGCGACGCGGAGGCAGGCGGCCGGCGGAGGAGAGCCGGGCCTCACACCCTCTCCTTGAGCCGGGCCTTAGCCAGCCGACCGCTCGGGTCAGTTTCCGAAAGCCAGCGGGGGAGCATCGGGCGGGGCCGCTCGCGGGAGGCCGCTCAGCCGGTGCGAGCGATCCCGACTTCCATAGAGGAGATCATCGCCTCCTTGCGGTCGGAGGCCCAGCTGGCCTCTGACCGGACCATCAAAGAGCTCATCCAGAGTGTCCTCGGCGAGAACTACGACCTTAAAATGGAAGTAGGTGAACCAGAAGGAGAATTAATATTCTTCCTGGATAAATACAACTTAAGGAAACATTCATAGCATATTTAAGTGCATCGGGTGTGTTACAAGCTAGATAAGCTAGACAAAACACCGGGGGCTTATTCAAGGGCTTAGAATTTGGAATTCGAATTTTAAAATATTCCATCCAGGGGAGCGTGTACTCTTTCAGTGAAAGAAATTGAGAGATTATCTCAAAAATTAACTCGAAGTACATTGGTTGTAGACTCGAGTTATAAATATATCACTGGTAACTTTTCGTTTCAAAGTCGTTGTGACTATTGAGTTTCAAAATAACATGTTTTCTATAGAAAACTCAGTCATTTTCTGTTACAGCTTGGGATTGCCAGTAAATTTTTACACTAAGCACATCACTATATTACTGTTAAGAAGTTGAATTTGTAGTTCTTTGATATTTTTAGGGAAAAACTCTTAATATGTACGTTTTTAAAGATTTTATTTATTTATTTGACAGTGAGAGAGAGCAGGAGGCAGGAAGGAGGGGGCAGAGGAGAAAGGAGAGATTGAAGGAGAGAGAGGGGTAGAGGGAGAGGAAGGGGTCGAGGAAGAGGGAGAAGCAGGCTCCCGGCTGAGCAAGGAGCCCCTTGAAGTGGGGCTCCATCCCAGGACCCCAGGATCATGACCTGAGCCTAAGGCAGATGCTTAACCAACTGAGCCACTCAGGCACCTCTCTCTCAAAAATTTTTTTTTTTTTTTTAATTTACTTCCTAGGCCTTCCCAGTTATAGAGATGCTAAGTGATTCTTTTGTGCCAAGCAAAATGAGATATTGTATGCATTTGTCCCAAAAACCTCATCAGGTGGATACCTATAAAAGCCCCATTTTATACAGGATGTTTCCTAGCTTTAGTGTTGTTAAAGGATTGGCTCAATGTCCCGAAATAAGAAATGGCAGAGCTGATTCTACCCCAGGTGGTCACACCCCAGAGACTGTACCGGAAACATTCCAAAACTGTCCATTCCTTGATTGTGATATGTACCCAGCAGGGAGCAAAGCTAGATAGGCTAAGTTAAGATATATATTTTTAATGATTTTATTTACTTATTTATTTGACAGACAGAGATCACAAGTAGGCAGAGAGGCATGCAGAGAGAGAGAGGAGGAAGCAGGTTCCCGCAAGAGCAGAGAGCCCAATGTGGGGCTCAATCCCAGCACCTGGGGATCATGACCTGAGCCAAAGGCAGAAGCTTTGTTGTTGTTGTTGTTGTTGTTGTTTTAAATTTAATTTATTTTTAATTAATTAGTTAATTAATTAATTTTTAAATATTTTATTTATTTATTTGACAGACAGATTATAAGTAGGCAGAGAGGCAGGCAGAGAGAGAGAGGAGGAAGCAGGCTCCTTGCTGAGCAGAGAGCCCGATGTGGGGCTCAATCCCAGGACCCTGGAATCATGACCTGAGCCGAAGGCAGAGGCTTTAACCCACTTAGCCACCTAGGTGCCCCATAATTTTTTATTTTTTATTAACACATAATATATTATTAGCCCCAGGGGTACAGGTCTGTGAATTACCAGGTTTACACACTTCACAGCACTGACTATGGGGAGCACTCACCTTGGAGAGGGGCACATACCCTCCCCAATGTCCATAACCCAACCATCCTCTCCCTCCTCCACTCCCCCCCCCAGGAACCCTCAGTTGGTTTTGTGAGAGAGTGTTTTTCATTTTTTTCTTTCCCTACTCCCCAAACCCCCCATTACTTATTTATTTGACAGAATCACAAGTAGGCAGAGAGGCAGGCAGAGAGAGAGGAGGAAGCAGGCTCCCCACTGAGCATAGAGCCTGATGTGGGAATTGATTCCAGTACCCTGGGATCATAACCTGAGCTTAAGGCAGAGGCTTTAACCCATTGAGGCACCCAGGCACCCCTGACAAATTCTTCATATCAGGGAGATATATGATAATTGTATTTCTCTGATTGACTTACTTTGCTCAGCATAATATCCTCTAGTTCCATCTACATTGTTGCAAGTGGCAAGATTGCATTTCTTTTGATGGCTGCATAGTATTCCATTGTACATATATACCACTTCTTCTTTATCCATTTATCTGTTGATGGACATCTAGGTTCTTTCCATAGTTTGGCTATTGTGGACATTGCTGCTATAAACATTCGAGTGCATGTGCCCCTTTGGATCAATACATTTGTATCTTTAGGATAAATGGCCAGTAGTGCAATTGCTGGGTCATATGGTAGCTCTATTTTCAACTTTTTGAGGAACCTCCATGCTGTTTTCCAGAGTGGCTGCACCAGCTTGCATTCCCACCAACAGTGTAGGAGGGTTCCCCTTTCTCCACATCCTCGCCAGCATCTGTCATTTCTTGATCTGTTAATTTTAGCCATTCTGACAGGTGTGAGGTGGTATCTCATTGTGGTTTTGATTTGTATTTCCCTGATGCCGAGTGATGTGGAGCACTTTTTCATGTGTTTGTTGGCCATCTGGAAGTCTTCTTTGCAGAAATATTTGTTCATGTCCTCTGCCCCTTTCTTGATTGGATTATTTGTTCTTTGGGTGTTGAGTTTGATAAGTTCTTTATAGATTTTGGATACTAGCCCTTTATCTGATATGTCGTTTGCAAATATCTTCTTTCATTCTGTCAGTTGTCTTTGGTTTTGTTAACTGTTTCCTTTGCTGTGCAAAAGCTTTTGATCTTGATGAAGTCCCACTAATTCATTTTTCCCTTGCTTCCCTTGCCTTTGGCGATGTATGTAGGAAGAAGTTGCTGCGGCTGAGGTGGAAGAGGTTGCTGCCTGTGTTCTCCTCAAGGATCTTGATGGATTTCTTCCTCATATTGAGGTTTTTCAACCATTTTGAGTCTGTTTTCATGTGTGGTGTAAGGAAATGGTCCAATTTCATTTTTCTGCATGTTGCTGTCCAACACCAATTATTGAAGAGGCTGTCTTTTTTCCATTGGACATTCTTTCCTGCTTTGTTGAAGATTAGTTGACCATAGAGTGGAGGATCTATTCTGGGCTCTCTATTCTGTTCCATTGATCTATGTGTCTGTTTTTGTGCCAGTACCATACTATCTTGATGATGACAGCTTTGTAATAGAGCTTGAAGTCTGGAATTGTGATGCCACCAACTTTGGCTTTCTTTTTCAACATTCCTCTGGCTATTCGAGGTCTTTTCTTGTTCCATATAAATTTTAGGATTATTTGTTCTATTTCTTTGAAAAAAATTAATCATATTTTGGGGCACCTGGGTGGCTCAGTGGGTTAAAGCCACTGCTTTCGGCTCAGGTCATGATTTCAGGGTCCTGGGATCGAGCCCCGCATCGGGCTCTCTGCTCAGCAGGAGGCCTGCTTCTCTTCCTCTCTCTCTCTGCCTGCCTCTCTGCCTACTTGTGATCTCTGTCTGTCAAATGAATAAATAAAATCTTTTAAAAAATTAATTGTATTTTGATAGGGATTGTATTAAATGTGTAGATAGCTTTAGGTAGCATAGACATTTTCACAGTATTTTTTCTTCCAATCCATGAGCATGGAATGTTTTTCCATTTCTTTATGTCTTCCTCAATTTATTTCATGAGTACTTTATAGTTTTCCGAGTACAGTTTCTTTGTTTCTTTGGTTAGGTTTATTCCTAGGTATCTTATGGTTTTGAGTGCAATTGTAAAGTATCATATCATCTGTAAAGAGTGATATTTGACTTCTTCTTTGCCAATTTGGATGCCTTTAATTTCTTTTTTGTTGTCTGATTGCTGAGGCTAGGACTCTAGTATTATGTTGAATAGCAGTGGTGATAATGGATATCCCTGACATGTTCCTGACCTTAGTGAAATAGCTCTCAGTTTTTCCTCATTGAGAATGATATTTGCTGTGGGTTTTTCATAGATGGCTTTGATGATATTGAGGTATGTACCCTCTATACCTACACTTTGAAGGTTTTGATCAAGAAAGGATGCTGTACTTTGTCAAATGCTTTTTTAGCATCTATTGAGAGTATCATGTGGTTCTTATTCTTTCTTTTATTAATGAATTATATCACAGTGATTGATTGTGGATGTTGAACCAACCTTCAGCCCAGGAATAAATCCCATTTGGTTGTGGCGAATAATTCTTTTAATGTACTGTTGGATCCTATTGGCTAGTATTTTGGTGAGAATTTTCACATCTGTGTTGATCAAGGATATTGGTCTGTAATTCTCTTTTTTGATGGGGTCTTTGTCTGTTTTGGGGATCAAGCTAATGCTGGCTTCATAAAATGAGTTTGGAAGTTTTCCTTCCATTTCTATTTTTTGGAACAGTTCCAGGAGAATAGGTATTAATTCTTCATTAAATGCTTATTAGAATTCCCCTGGGAAGCCGTTTGGCTCTGGGCTCTTGTTTGTTTGGAGATTTTTGATGACTGCTTCAGTCTCCTTACTGGTTGTTGGTCTGTTCAGGTTTTCTATTTCTTTCTGGTTCAGTTTTGTTAGTTTATTCAATTCTAGGAATGTATCCATTTCTTCCAGATTGTCAAATTTGCTGGCATATAGTTGCTCATAGTATGTTCTTATAATTGTTTGTATTTCTTTGGTGTTGGTTGTGATCTCTCTTCTTTCATTCATGGTCTTATTTATTTTGGTCCCTTTCTTTTTTCCTTTTTGATAAGTCTGGCCAGGGGTTTATCAGTCTTATTAATTCTTTCAAGGAACCAGCTCCTAGTTTCATTGATCTGTTCTACTGTTCTTTGGTTTCTATTTCATTGATTTCTGCTCTGATCTTTATGATTTCTCTTCTCCTGATGGGTCTAGGCTTTCTTTGTTGTTTTTTTCTCCAGCTCCTTTAGGTGTAGGGTTATGTTGTGTATTTAAGACCTTTCTTATTTCTTGAGAAAGGCTTCTATTGCTATATATTTTCCTCTCAGGGTTGCCTTTGCTGTGTCCCATAGATTTTGAACAGTTGCGTTTCATTATCATTAGTTTCTATGAATTTTTTCAATTTTTCTTAATTTCGTGGTTGGCCCATTCATTCTTTAGTAGGATGCTTTTTAGCCTCCATATATTTGGGTTCTTTCCAAATTTCCTCTTGTGATTGAGTTCTAGCTTCAGAGCATTGTGGTCTGAAAATATGCAGGAAATGATCCCAATCTTTTGGTACCAGTTGAGACCAGTTGACACCCAGGATGTGATCTATTCTGGAGAATGTTCCATGTGTACTAGAGAAGAATGTGTATTCTGTTGCTTTGGGATGGAATGTTCTGAATATATCTGTGATGTCCATCCGGTCCAGTGTGTCATTTAAGGCCTTTCTTTCCTTGTTGATCTTTTGTTGGGATGATCTGTCCATTTCAGAGCAGGGAGTGTTAAAGTCCCCTACAATTATTATATTATTGTATTATTGTCGATGTGTTTCTTTGATTTTGTTATTAATTGGTTTATAGAGTTGTCTGCTCCCATGTTAGGGGCATAGATATTTAAAATTGTTAGATCTTCTCGTTTGGACAGACCCTTTAAATATGATATAGTGTCCTTCCTCATCTCTTATTATAGTCTTTGGCTTAAAATGCAATTGATCTGTTAGAAGGATTGCCACCCCAGCTTTCTTTTGATGTTCATGAACATGCTAAATGGTTTTCCACTCCCTCACTTTAAATCTGGAGGTGTCTTTGGGTCTAAAATGAGTTTCTTGTAGACAGCATATTGATGGGTTTTATTTTTTTTATCCATTCTGATACCCTGTGTCTTATGATTGGGACATTTAGCCCATTTACTTCAGGGTAACTATTGAGAGATATGAATTTACTACTATTGTATTGCCTGTAAGGTGACTGTCACTGTATATTGTCTCTGTTCCTTTCTGGTCTACTACTTTTAGGCTCTTTCTTTGCTTGGAGGACCCCTTTCAATATTTCTTGTAGGGCTGGTTTGGTGTTTGCAAATTCTTTTAGTTTTTGTTTGTTCTGGAAGCTTTTTATCTCTTCTTCTATTTTCAGTGATAGCCTAGCTGGATATAGTATTCTTGGCTGCATGTTTTTCTCATTTAGTGCAGTGAATATATCATGGGAATTCTTTCTGGCCTGCCAGATCTCTGTGGATAAGTCCACTGCCAATCTAATATATCTACCATTGTATGTTATAGATTTCTTGTTGGGAGCTGCTTTCAGGATTTTCTCTTTGTCACTAAGACTTGTAAGTTTTACTATTAGATGATGGTATGTGGACCTATTTTTATTGATTTTGGGGTTCTCTGTGTCCTGAATTTTGATGCTTGTTCCATTTGCCATGTTAAGGAAATTTTCTACAATAATTTGTTCCAATATACCTTCTGCACCCCCCTCTTTCTTCTTCTTCCGGAATCCCAATTATTCTAATTATTGTTTCTTCTTATGGTATCACTTATCTCTCGAGTTCTCCCCTTGTGGTCCAGTAGTTGCTTGTCTCTCTTTTGCTCAGCTTCTTTATTCCCTGTCATTTGGTCTTCTATATCACGAATTCTATCTTCTGCCTCATTTATCCTAGCAATAAGAGCCTCCATTTTTTATTGCACCTCATTAATAGCCTTTTTGATTTCAGCTTGGTTAAATTTTAGTTCTTTTATTTCTCCAGAAAGGGTTTTTATTTCTCCAGACTGAGTTTCTGTAATAACTTCCATGCCTTTTTCGAGCTGAGCTAGCACCTTAAGAGTCATCATTCAATACTCTAGATCTATTATATTACCCATGTCGGTATTGATTAGGTCCCCATCCATTGGTACTGCCTATTTTTTCTTTTTTTTGTGGTGGGTTTTTCCACCTTGTCATTTTATCCAGATAAGAGTATATGGATGAGAGAATAAAATATTAAAAGGGTGGCAAAGACCCCATAAAAATGTGTGTTTTATAATCAGAAGAGACCCCAAATCTTGGGGAGAGGAAAGGGGGTAAAAAGAAGTTAAAAAAATTTAAAAAAATATATTAGACTGGTGAATAGAACAGAGCCACCCACTTGATTTTGGGTGTATTTTGGTCTCTTAGAAGAAACTACCTTCCAAAATTTTAAAGAAAGAAATATACACACACGTGTGCGCTTGTGCACACACACACACACACACACACACACACAGTTAAACACGATGAAGGGATGGAATACGAGTAAAGATGAAAATTTTAAAAAAATTCTGAAAAAGGAGTTAATAAGTTAAGTTGTTTGGGAAAAGAGAGAAAAAGAAAGTGGAGAAAATTTGCTCAGGCTGGAGACTAGAACAAAGCCCTGTGCTAGATTGCTAAATTTAGGGTATATTTTGATCTATTATAAGAAGTTGTATCCCAATGTTTTTTTTAGAAGAAAAAACCCTATTTGTATACAAAAAACAAAGTTAGATACAATAAAGGATAAAATATGACTATAATAATGAAGGTTCAAAAAGATTTTTTTAAAAATAAAGGTATTTTTCAGATAAACTAGTTAAAAAACGTTAAAAGAGGAAAGGGCAAAAGTTAATAAAATTGAAACAAGAACAAAAATAAAATTTAAAAAATTTAATTAACTTTGTAAGACTAAACAGTCATGGAGAGAAAGCCATGAATTCCATGCTTTGCTTTCGCTCCTCTGGAATTCCGCTGTTCTCCTTGATCAGTGAGCTTGGTCCTGGCTGGATTTCTTGCTGCTCTTCTGGGGGAGGGGCCTGTTGCAGTGATTCTCAAGTGTCTTTGCCTGAGGTGGAATTGCATTGCCCTTGCCAGGGGCCCATCTAAGTAATCTGCTTGGGTTCGCTCTCGGGAGTTTTTGTTCCCTGAACGCTTTCCATAGAGCTCTGGAGGATGGGAATGAAAATAGTGGCCTCCCAACCTCTGGCCCACAGGAGCCGAGAGCTCAGGCCCCACTCCTTAGTACACCTTTGGAGAAAAGTGCTCAATCACTCCCATCTCCCATTCTCTGGCCGCACTCTGAGCTCACCTGGCCTATGATGGAGTGTTTCTATTTCTGGCGCACAGCCCCCTTTTGGAGTCTCCAAATCCAGCAGATTCCTGATGTTCCCTGAATCTGCCACTTGTGTGTTCCCTGCTCAAAGAGCAGTGGCCTGATGGTGCCACGGATCACAATTTAAGGTAACCCCCATCTGAGAGCTCACTCCTTGTCTTTGTCTCTGTAGCCGGCTTAATACCTGCGAGCTTTGCTACACTCAGACACCTCTGATCCTTCTGTGACCCCACAGGACCTGAGACCATTCTGTCCCTGTGAGGGCTCCACCCCCTCTTATCCTCTGGAGCAATGTCCCTCAGTGGAGCAGACTTTTAAAAGTTCTGATTTTGTGCTCTCTTGCTCCGCTGCTTGCTGGGAACTGATCCCTCCCCCAGCAGTATATCTCCCTGTTGCTTCAGATTCACTTCTCCGCAGGTCCTACCTTTCAGAAAGTGGTCGATTTTCTGTTCCTAGAATTGCTGCTCTTCTCTTTGACCTTCTGTTGGATTTTTAGGTGTTCAGAATGGGTTGATAATTACCTAACTGAACTCCTGTGACCTGATGTTATCTCAGCCTGCTACTTCTCTGCCATCTTGACTCCTCCTTCTCCTGTAAGTTTTAAAAACCTTAAAGGCAGGGACGCCTGGGTAGCTCACTTGGTTAAGCTGCTGCCTTCTGCTCAGGTCGTGATCCCAGCATCCTGGGATTGAGTCCCACATTGGGCTCCTTGCTTGGCAGGATGCCCGCTTGGCAGAAGCTCTGCTTCTCTATCTGCCTCTGCCTGCCACTCTGTCTGCCTGTGCTCACTCTGACAAATAAATAAATAAAAACTTAAAAATAAATAAATAAAAAAACTTAAAGGCAGAGGCTTTAACCCATTGAGCCACCCAGGCACCCCAGAAGTTAAGATAGTTTGTCCATTTATCTAGACTTTGTTGTGACAGGGACATTCAAAGCAAAAATAGTAACAAGGGAATCTGGGTCTTACAGAAAGACAGAGGGAGGAGGGGAGAAGAAGGGAAGGGGGGAGAGTGGAGCGAAAGGCAGAAAAGAAGAAACAAGAGATCTAGTTTTTTGAGAATGGCATTGAGGATGACTGTAAGAGGGAAGAAGATTCTGTTACTGTTCTTAGCTGTGGCACCAAACCTCTTGTTAGTATACAGAATACTGCTGCCACATTATGTCTTTTAAAAAGTTTCAGCCCCAAAATACACTCTAGGCTGTAAGGAATGTGATCATAAAGCCCATTAGGGAACAAAAACATGTAAGGACAAGAGTCCCCAGTGTTGTCTTTGACCTAATGTTTGTCAGCAGAATAGGACAAATGTTTTCACTTAAAACCCACACCTCCTCATACTTACTCAACAGATGAGCGTGGCTGTTTTAGGGCCCTTTCAAAATGGGGATTTCTTTTCTTTTTCTTTTTTTTTTTTAAAGATTTTATTTATTTATTTGATAGAGAGAAATCACAAGTAGGCAGAGAGGCAGGCAGAGAGAGAGAGGAGGAGGAAGGCTCCCTGCTGAGCAGAGAACCTGATGCAGGACTCGATCCCAGGACCCTGAGATCATAACCTGAGCTGAAGGCAGTGGCTTAACCCACTGAGCCACCCAGGCGCCCTCTTTTTTCTTTTTTATTATGTTCATTTAGCCACTATATGGTACATCATTAGTTTTTGATGTATTGTTCAATGACTCATTGTTGTACATAACACCCAGTGCTGTGCCTGGGTGGCTCAGTTGGTTAAGAATCATTCTCTGGCTCATGTCATGATCCCAGGGTCCTGGGATTAAGCCCTATGTCAGACTCCCTGCTCAGCAGGGGAGTCTGCTTCTCCCTCTCTCTCAGTCCTTCCCCCTGCTTATACTCTCTCTTCCTCTCACTCTCAAATAAATAAATAAAATCTTAAAAAAAAAAACACCCAAAACACTCAGTGCTCATCACAACACGTGCCCTCCTCAATTCCCACTTCCCTTCCCCTCTAAAACCCTCAGTTTGTTTCTCAAAGTCCATAGTCTTTCATGGTTTGTCTCCCTCTCTGATTTTTGCCCCTTCAGTTTTTCTCCCCTTCCCCTATGGTCCTCTGTGCTATTCCTTATGTTCCGTGTATGAGTGAAAGCATACAATAATTGTCTTTCTCTGCTTGACCTATTTTATTTAACATAATCCCCTCCAGCTCCATTCATGTCAATGCAAGTGGTGGGTAGTCATCCTTTCTGCTGGCTGAGTAGTATTACATTCTGTATATGGACCACATCTTCTTTAACCATTTGTCTGTTGAAGGGCATCTCATCTCCTTCTGCAGTTTGGCTATTGTGGACATTGCTGCTATGAACATTGGGATGCATGTGCCCTTTCTTGTCACTACATCTGTATCTTTGGGATAACTACCTAGTAGTCCATTGCTGGGTCATAGGGTAGCTCTATTTTTAACTTCTTGAGGAACCTCCATACTGTTTTCCAGAGTGGCTGCACCAGCTTACATTCCCATCAACAGTTTAAGAGGGTTCCCTTTCTCCACATCCTCACCAACATTTGTGGTTTGCTGTCTTATTAATTTTTGCCATAGTAACTGATGTTAAAGGTGGTATCTCTTTGTGGTTTTGATTTGTATTTCCCTGATAGCTAGTGATATTGAGCATTTTTTCCTGTGTCTGTTAGTCATCTGTATGTCTTCTTTGGAGAATTGTCTGTTCATGTCTTCTCATTTTTTGACTGGATTATTTGTTTTTGAGTGTTGAGCTTGAGAAATTCTTTATGGATCCTGGATACCAACCTTTTATCTTTAATGTCATTTGCAAGTATCTTCTCCCATTCTGTGGGTTGCCTCTTAGTTTTATTGACTGTTTCCTTTGCTGTGCAAAACATTTTTTTATTTTGATAAAGTTTCAGTATGGGGATTTCTAGTTAGGTTTTGTGTGGGTCTCACAGAAAAAATAATCAGGAATGTGCACTGACAAGCTTTAATAGAGAGAACGAAGGTCTCAGTGCCTGATCCTGTAGGAAGTAACTCTGTGACATAGTCAAGGTACTTGACAAAAAAGGGGGGCCCATATTAGAAACTGGCTCAGAGTCCTGCACAGTTGGGAAAAGTTACATTTTCAGAGCAAGGGCCAGAAGAGAGGAATGCCTTTGCTCTGAACCCATTTTGAGGAGCTCAAATAGAATAAAATATAAGAAGAAAAAGTGTCAAATGAGGAATGGATACCAGGACAGTGAATTCTGTTCTTTCTGACATTTTATTTGTCTTGTGTTTCCTTTCGTGGTGCTTCAGCTACCTGAATTATTGAATGTAGAAGAGGGGTCAGGAGCCAGGGACAGTAATGCTGTGTTATAAGACTTAGCTGTATCAAATACCTTAGTCCATCCCTGCTTTCCATTATACTGATTTTGTGCTTTAATGATTTTTAGTGCTTTAGTGATTTCGTTTTTCCTTTTTAAATTTTGCTTTCTCCACCCCAAGGATTTCAGAAGACAAACCTCTGTATTATTTTGAATAAAAGTGCTTTCAAAAGTTTTATTAGGGTAAGAAATGACTGTGGCTGGCTAGGTAGGTGATAGATTGTAATAAAAAATGCAGTTGTTTTTTTTTTTTTAAGATTTTATTTATTTATTTGACAGAGAGAGATCACAACTAGGCAGAGAGGCAGGCAGAGAGAGAGAGGAGGAAGCAGGCTCCCCGCTGAGCAGAGAGCCCGATGCAGGACTCGATCCCAGGACCCTGAGATCATGACCTGAGCGGAAGGCAGCAGCTTAACCCACTGAGCCACCCAGGCGCCCCAAAAATGCACTTGTTAAAGTAGTATCTAAATTATGGTTTTAAGAATTCCTAAGATGATGATGATAATGATGATTAGATTTTATTTATTTGACAGAGAGACAGTGAGAGAGGGAACACAAGCAGAGGGAGTGGGAGAGGGCGGAAACAGCCTGAGCAGGGAGTCTGATGTGGGACTTGATCCCCAAACTCTGAGATCATGACCTGAGCCAAAGGCAGATGCTTAACAAGTGGGCCACCCAGGCACCCCAGAAATTCCCAAGATAGAATAAGTCATTTGTTTGAAACATTTATAATTTTTATAAGCAACATCCTTTCCAAGATAAGGAATATGGTTCTTCACTTTAGATATTTTACCTTACAGTCACACAGCAAATCTCAGAGGGAAAGCTGGAGGAAAAGACAATCTTGGCAGGATGTGTTGTCTCTGTTTAGAGCTTGAGCAAGGCCATTCTCGACCTAGCATTCAGAGTTTCACAAACAATAGGCCAAAAGTTGCTTAGAATGCCTGAGGATTAAATTTAGCTGTCAAATGTAGGTCAAACATATGAACCAAGTTTTCTCATCCATAACACTACTGACATTTTGGGTTAAAAAATTCTTTGTCATTGGTGGCTGATCTGTGAATTGTAGGTTGTGAATGACATTAGCACAGTCCTCTTACTTCCTTACCCCTGCCCAAGTCATGACAATCAGAATATATGTATGTTGTCAAATGAGATCCTGGAGAGTAGGGCACCCTCCCTCCACACATTAAAAGAATCACTGGCCTAAACAATATGAATAAACCATGGCAGGAAGACTAGAAATGTTATATGGTCCTATGTTTGCTTTACTGAGGAATCAATTATTCTCAAAATACATTCTAATTATATGAGACTAAAATTCAGAGACTACCTTCCAGATATTAATTGAGGATGAAGGAACCAGCCCAATCTTGCTCCTTTCATGTGTAGTTGCTTTTTGCCACAGACCTCAAAAGAAAAATGGCTTAACATGATCTAGGTAAGAAAGAATTTATGTTCCAAGACCTCCCATGAACAAATAATGTATAGCTCACAAATGTTGTAACATAAAATTTATACCTACTTAAACTTCAGGGAAAATGAAATAGATGTACTTTCCCCTACTTCTTCCCCACAGCTAAGTTCATTGTATATAAGACAAATATGAGAATACTCCAAAAGATGGAGAGAGGAAGACAGACTGTTTAGGGACTTTGGGTTCTAAGGAATCACATACTGATGCTTCCTTGGGCTTTCTTTTTTCCTCCTATCCTTTAGACTTGGAGATAAAGAAGCTGGCAAGCTAGGAATGCCAATGGATATAGAAAAAGCTCCAGTGAAGGGCAGCTCTCTTTAGCCAAGTGATCAAGAAAGGGACAGACTATAAAGACAAAACTTTTAGTCAATAACTGCTATTCAAGCCAGAAAAAGCAGGAAAAAAAAAATCTATGGCCCCATCTCCACCCCACCAGCCAAGGCTGAATGGGGATCCTGGACTGTTAGTCTCACCAGACTGTAACAAGTTACCCCAGACTTCTCCCCACTGAGGTGATGTCAGTGGAAAGTTAAGACTTTCAACACTGCTAAACAGTAAAGAGGCTACCCTTTTCACTTTCCCTGTGTCACTGGAGCCTATGTGGGGTACAGTAGGAGATAACCCCATCCCTTACAACTAGGATGGTGGCAGTAGAGGCCTAGTGGGAGCCAAGAACTCCTACTCCCATTCAGTAATAACAAGGAAGCCCCGACTCCTGGTGTCAAGAGAGACCAAGTTAGAACCTGTACTGCTACCTCTACCTGGTAGTAATCCCCTCTCCCAACTACCCCTATTAGAATAATGCCATAGGAAGCCACCTAAAATAGGAAGTTTAAAAGAGATCCAGACTCTCATGATACCCAAATGTCTAGGTTTCAGTAAAAAATCACTTGTCAATGTTAAGAAACAGGAATATCTTGACTTGAAAGAAAAAAAGATACTTAATAGATGCCAACATTGAAATGAGAGAGATGTTAGAATTATCTGACAAAGATTTTAAAATGACCTTCAAAGAGAATGCTTCATTAGCAATATGAGCACATTTGAAACAGTGAAAAAATAGAAAAGAGTTAATAGGGAAATGGAAAGTCTCAGTAAAGAAATCAAAGATACAAAGAGGAACCAAAGAAATTTTTAAAGATTCTATCTATCTATCTATCTGAGAGAGAGAGAGTGTGAGCATGTTCATGTGAGCAGGAGAAGGGGCAAAAGGGGAGGGAGAAGAAGAGGAAAAGAATCCCAAACAGACTCTGCTCTGAGCATGGATCCCAACGCAGGGCTTAATCCCACAACGTGGAGATCATGACCTAAGCTGAAACCAAGAGTCAGACTGAGTTACCCAGGTGCTCAATTAAAGGAAATTTTTAGAGCTGAAAATACAATAAATGAAATAAAATCCCAGTTGATGGCTAAACAGCTGAATGGAGAGGCCAGAGGAAAGAAACAGTGAATTTGAAGATGGAACAATATAACCTACTCAATCTGAACAACAAAGACAGTAGAACAAGTAAAAAAAAAATGTATAAAACCTGAGAGACTTGTGGCACCTGGGTGGCTCAGTGGGTTAAGCCGCTGCCTTCGGCTTAGGTCATGATCTCAGGGTCCTGGTATCGAGTCCCGCATTGGGCTCTCTGCTCAGTGGGGAGTCTGCTTCCTCCTCTCTCTCTCTGCCTGCCTCTTTGCCTACTTGTAATCTCTCTCTGTCAAATAAATAAATAAAATCTTTAAAAAAATAAATAAATAAAACCTGAGAGACTTATGGGGCTATCACAAAAGATCTAACTTTATGTCATCAAGGGCCTGGAAACTGAGTGATCCCCAAACCAAAGAAACCCAAAAGAATCCACACCAAAATAGAAAAGTCAAACTTCTGAAAATTAAAGAAAACAATAAAGCCTTTAAAGCAGTGAGATACAGTGTGTTACCTATGGAGGAAAACAACTTGAGTGAAAATGGATTTCTCATTAGAAACTCTGGAGGCCGGAAGGAATAAGCACAATATCTTTTAAGTGCTGAAAGAAAAGCACTGTATATCCAGAATTCTGTATCCAGTGAAATTATTTTTCAAGAATTGAAGGGGGAAATCAAGACATTCTCAGAGAATTTGCCAATAGCAGTTATACCTTAATGGCTAAAATTAATTATCTAAAAAGAAAGGAAATTATTAGAAAAAAGGACACCAGGAAGGAATAACACAATAAACAAAAACTATGGCTAAATGCAACATATTTTCCATCTCCTCTTGAGCTTTCTAATTTGTTTGATGGCTGATGCTAAAATTATAACACTGTCTGATGTGGTTCTAAATGTACGTAGAGGAAATTTAAGACAATTATAAACAGGGGAGGGTAAACAGAAATAAAGGAAGATAGCATTTCTATGCTTCACTCTAACTGGAAAATGACAATACCAGTAGACTGTGATTAAGTTATGAATACATATAATATAATGCCTAGAGCAGTGACTTAAAAAAAACTATACAGCTTCACTAAAAAACCACTATAGATAAGTCAAAATAGAATCATAAAAACCATTAACTCACAGGAAGACAGGTAAAAACCAGAGAAATGAAAAACAGAAAAAAGAAAACAAAAAATAAAGTGACCACTTTAAATTCTAGCATATTGATAATTACAGTAAATATAAATTGTTTAAATATACCAATTGAAAGACAAAAATTGACAAGCAATTAAATACATAACCCAACTATATATTGTCTACAAGAAACTTACTTCCAATATAATGATATAGGCAGGTTTAAAAGAAAAGATGAAAAGAAATATGTCATGCACACATTAGTTAAAAGTAAGCAGCATTGGCTATATTAAGTTCAGATAAAGTGGACTTCAGAACAAAGAAAATTACCAGAGACAAAGAGGGGATTATAATACAGTAAAAGTGTCAATACATCAAGAAAACAAAGCAATCCTAACTATGTATGCACCAAATAATAAAGCTGAGGCATATATGAAATAAAAACTGAAAGGAGAAATAGGAAAATCTATGATTGTGGTTGAAGACTTCAACATCCTTCTTTTAATGATTGGTAGAAAAACTAGATAGAAATTCCCCCAAGAGGGCGCATGGGTGGCTCAGTGGGTTACGCCGCTGCCTTTGGCTCAGGTCATGATCTCAGGGTCCTGGGATTGAGGCCCACATCGGGCTCTCTGCTCAGCAGGGAGCCTGCTTTCCTCTCTCTCTCTCTGCCTGCCTCTCTACTTGTGATCTCTCTCTGTCAAATAAATAAATAAAATATTAAAAAAAAAAAGAAATTCCCTCAAGAATATAGAAGAATTCAACAATACTAGTACCATCAGGATCTACTCAATATTTATAGAACACTGCACCCAACAAAAATAGATTACACATTCTTCTCAACTGTCCATGGAACATATACTAAGACTGTATGTATCTGGAGCATAGAAATGAGCTTAAATACACTTAAAAGAACTGAAATCATACAGAGTGTCTTCTTTGACCATAATGGAACAAAACTGGAAATTAATACCAGAATAATAATGGGAAAATCTCCACACACTTGGAAACTAAACAATAGAGTTTTAAATGACCCATAGATCAACAAGGAAGTCTTAGCAAAAAAAAAAAAAAAAAAAAGACATTGAACCAAGTGAAAATAAAAATGCAACATGTCAGAATTTGTGGGACACAAAGCAGTGCATTTATCTACTGAAATGAAAACTTATATTCAAATAAAAATCCAAGATGAGTATTCATAGCAGATTTTATTATTTAATAACCAAAACCAAGGAACAAACCAGATGTCTTTCATGGAGTAAATGGATATATTAATTAGCCATAAAAAGAAATGAAGTATTGATACCTGCTACAACTTGGATGAATCTCCAGCAAATTATGCTGAGGCAACAAACCAACAAAAAATTAACAAGAACAACAAAACTACCACCACCACCACAACAACGAAAAATCTCTAAACATTAGATACTGTAAAATTCCATTTATATAACATTCTTAGAAGGACAAAATTATGAGAATGGAGAACAGATTTGTGGTTGCCAGGGGATAAGAAGAGGCTTGGGGTAGGGGAAGGTAGGAAGTAAGTGTTTGTGGTTTGAGAAAATCAAGATGAGAAATTCTTGTGGTAGTGGAAATGTGTGTGTCGTGACTGTATCATTGTCAGTGTTCTGATTGTGATATTGTATTATAGTTTTGCAACATATTACCATGTAGGCAAGGCAGGCGAAGAGTACTTAGGGTATTTCTATATTATTTGCAACAGTGAATATGAGCCTAAAGTTATCTCAAAATAAAAACTTTAAAATGTTATCAGATTCTTTATAAAAATGTGTTTCTTTTTATAAGTTATAAGAAGAAACACCAGGAAGCAATATATTCCCTTCTAAGCCCTCTTTAGCTCCCCATAGTAACCAATGCTTATTGTTGTTTATCCTTCTACACTTATCTTAATAGTTTAGTACAAATGTATACATACATGCACACTGAGTTTTTTCTTTTCTTTTCTTTTTGTTAAAAGATTTTATTCATTTTATTTGACAGAGATCACAAGTAGGCAGAGAGGCAGGCAGAGAGAGAGAGAGAGAGGAGGAAGCAGGTTCCCCACCAAGCAGAGTGCCCAATGTGGGGCTTGATCCCAGGACCCTGGGATCATGACTCGAGCTGAAGGCAGAGGCTTTAACCTACTGAGCCACCCAGGCGCCCCCTGAGTTTTTTCTTTACGAAGATAAGGACATATGGTATACATTATTCTGCCACATACTCTGTGACACATATTAATATGTATAGCTTCTAAGTTGTTCCTATAAAGAGCTGCTTATTATTTCCCAATATTTAAACATTTTCTTGGCTCTTTGCTTTTCAAATTCGATTTTTCTTTATCCTAGGAATAAATTTTTGTTCATTGGAGGTATAAATTAAGGAACCTACCAGGATCTGGGCCAAGAAAAGCAATTTATATTGTTTGAATGACATAATACAATTGGGAGGGACTAGTTTGGACAAATCTTTTCTATTCAAAATGACAGACACATTTATTACATTTTTCTCTTACACATTCCCTTTGTGCAGTACTTTCTGTCCTCATAGACATAACAGCTTAAGCTAGTACAAATGAAATAATGATTAAGAGGTTTCTTGATTTACACCTTTTTTCTGTAAAGTTTTAAAATCTCAGATAACACTTGGGTAGTTTTAATAAATACCAAATGCTTAGGTATTTAATTTACATTCAGTTTTAGAAGATGGAAAATACTAAATTAGTTTTTGAAGGAAAATTCCTATTCCTTTAGTTAGTTTGATTACAGTAATAATTTTGAACCAACTTAGAAGTTATTCTTTTGAAATAAACTTATTCTTTCTGGATATAAGTGAAGTTTATTTTCCATGAGGATTTTCTTTCAAGATTGAAATATGAAGTTTTTTGAAAATGAAATGCTAATTTATTGTAGAATTCAGATGTTATTTTCTGATCCTTAGCACAGATGCCTCTCAGCAATATTTTTTTCTTTAGACTGTTTGTATAATAATGTCCCTTAATTTAGACCATACAGGACAAATGCATTTGAATCTTGAAAGTGATCCATTTTCACATATACCAGGGTTTAAGGACGTGTGAGGAAAATTGAAGAAATAGTAAATAAGTTGGCAAAATAATTGCCTTTTCTTGCTATTTCATGTATAATTATTTGGATATTTAGGATAAAAGTATTTACCCTCTGTAGATTGTTATTTCAATACAAAACTCGATTTAAAATTTTGATTTCCTAATGTAGGCCTTTTTAATGCTTTAAAATTTTAAGGACTGGTTCAAGGGTTTAGACTCTCTTTCAGAAGGAAGTGAGGTGGACACTCTCTGATAAATTGCACATTTAAAATCCAGCACTAATTGCCCCCTTAATATTGTAGAGTTCTAGTTCACTTTAAGGGTAATTCTTGTGATATCTTCAAGTCATGATTTTCATCTATTTTGTGTAAAATGAGAGGAAGGAGTTTACATAATTTTAAATAGTTTTTTTGAAATTTAATGTTGATATCAGGGCTTAGCATAATATGGCTGCCTTGACAGAAAACTGAGCCAACTGAATAGCTCAGTTAAGTTATATTGACTTATCACACATGGAAGCCATTTATTTTTTATTACTGAGAAGTATAGTATTTTGTTGTGATTTAAGCCCATTATTCTGTATTTATAAACAGCCTCAACCTAGGCAGCAATATTCTTTACAATCCTTATTTTAAAGCACAAACATTTGGGTTTTAAGGATGGGTAGATAATAGTTTTGACAGTAAAATCGAAACCTTGAGAACTGGCAAACCACAATCATGTCTGAACGTCTCTCATCCCAAATCAAGGCAGCCTAATAGACTGTGTAGCACATTATCCAGTTGTACTGAATATATATATATATATATATATATATATATATATTTCTGAATAAATATATATATATTTAATTTCAGAGGGATATTATTTTATAAGCACCTCGTTTTAAATATATTTATATATTCAAATATATATATTTCATTTCAGAGAGATATTATTCTCTAAGTACCTGGTTTCCCTAGTCCCCTGCAAAATGCACTGAATCTTGGTCCCACCATAGTGGAAAAAGATGGCTTGACAAAATCTGTCATATTTATTATCTTTATTTCTTTATTAGTTCTTATGAGCACAACATAAAAAGGTTAAGTTTTAGTTTATTGCATTGCAACTGAAAATAATATATTCTCATTTAATAGATTTTCTCTGACATGTTTTACTTTGTGTTTTTATTTTATGGAAAAGAACTTTTTTTTAAAAGATTTTATTTATTTATTTATCAGAGAGAGAGAGAGAGAGCGTGCAAGAGCGAGCACAGGCAGACAGAGTGGCAGGCAGAGACAGAGAGAGAAACAGGCTCCCTGCCGAGCAAGGAGCCCAATGTGGGACTGGATTCCAGGATGTTGGGATTATGACCTTAGCCAAAGGCAGCTGCTTAACCAACTGAGCCACCCAGGTGTCCCTGGAAAAGAACTTTTAGAATCTTGGTGATAAACTTTTCCATAGTGTTTCCTTACTCTCATTTTTCAGTAAAATAATGTTTGGAGCTCGAAGACAACCTAATTAACTATGTATTTTAGATAGCAAAACTGAGACCCAGTGAGAGCAAGTGACTGTTGCAAGGCCATATAGCTAATTAGCATAGTTGAGACTGGATCCCTTAGTTCTGCCAGGCAGACAAGAATTGTTTTTATTCTTATTATGTCATGTTGATAGCACTTCCTTTCTTTCTTTCCCCCACTGGTCCCTTCTTTTTTTCCTTCACTATTATAAGACCTAGACCCCAGGTATCCAGAGTCTTTTTTCACCATGACTTCTCCCTTCTCAGATTTCTGTGATGAATACATCAGTGGGAGGACCATCACACTCTCATTTTCAGGAATGGTCACCCTCGTCACCTCCGAGCATAGCACATTTAGATCAAGAAGCAAGGATTTGCTGCTCACAAAACCCTGTGGTGATGGTAGAGATGGTGACTGTGGGATGGGGCTCAGAATGTACACCTGTGATTCTTATGGAGTCATAACATTAAAGGATAGAGGGGGGATAAATTACAGGCCACACACACACACACACACACACACACACAGGTTGAACCACTTCTCCTTCATCTTATTAGCTGTATTTTATTTTATTTTATTTTTAACTCTGAGCTATTCTCAAAGTGAAAAATACCCTCAGATACTTTCTCTTCTTAGCCCGGTGGGCATAGGTGGAGTCCCATCCTTTTGGGGAACGTTTTACATATTTGATATTTTATTATCGGTGGTGGTTTGGCATTCTTGTTGAGAACCCTTGACTTGAGAGAATGAAGTGTGTCAGTTGCCTTACCAGGAATTCCCTTGAAAGCCAGGACAGAGAGCCGATGTTTTGGATATTATCTACGTAAGGATGTAGGATTGCCATGATCACCTGATTAAGTATTAATTGGCATACTGGTCATCAAATTTGACCAGTCTTGATGATAAGTAAAATACCGTTGCACCCTCCACCCATTCTGCATCTTTTAAATTTGTAGTCTGTCTTTTCTGTAGATCTCACAGATAATGCAGTAAATAAAATTCCTATTCTTTGCTTGACTTACTGCAAATTTATTAAGCATACAAGAGAAGATTATAATAAAGCTAGACCTCATCATTTCAGCCAGATTTCCCCTCAAGAACATCTCCAGTTTCAAGCTCTTCATCTCTTAATCATTTGAAATAAGGTTCTGAAGAAATGAAAGATTGAGACAGCTGAGACAATTTTCATCATTCTGATTTCGTTATGCTGTTGAGACCTGCCTAGATGTACAGTCTTTGACAATCAATTATTACTTTGGAAAGTGATTATTAAACAGTTCACTAAATTATGGATTTTTATGCATGACTATTATGTTGCTCTTTAGGGTTAAGTGAAAAAGCTTATTAAATATCCATTTACAATGGAATCTTTGAAAGTGCTAAATGGAATGCATAATTCATATAGGCTGTCACCAGTACAATGCCGAATTAGTTTAGCCAAATATCAAGTAACAGGGAAATGGGAATAAGTAGCAGTCCTAATAGAACTTATTCTGGGAAGCTAATGGGTAAAGATAATCAGAAAACCCCAAATAATAGTGGCGTAGGTAAGATGGAAGTTTATTTCTCCCTTATAAAATGTCATGTAAAAGGTAACATAGGACTGATATGGTGTTCTGCACAGTCAGGAATCCTACCTGCCATCTTATAGCTTCACTGACTGTGACCCTCATTACCAAGGTCATCTCAGGGTCCAATGTGGCATCTGTGGCCATCACATCTACATTCCAGTCAGCAGAACGGTGTAAATAAAATAAGAACTTAGCCACATAACCACAACTAGCTACCAAAAAAAAAAAAAAAAAAAAAAAAAAAAACGAGAAATGAAGTCACTATTCTGGGAAGCTGTGTACCAAGATTCACATACGTCTACTAGGGAAGAGGATAAGGGAGGTATTGGGGCAGTTTCTGCCATAGTCTGCATGTGTGATGTGACTTTTATGGAGACTTTATCTTTCCAACAAAGTTCTATTGAGCACCTGCAGTGTTTAGCATTGTAGTAGGCACTACGAATTTGAAGTTTTTATTTGTGACCCAATTTTTAGCTTTAAGCAGTTAGGTAACATAACAAGAGAACTAGCTGACAATGAAAAATGGTGGAGAAAGCCTTAGGATTGCAGTTTGATGACCTTGATAGGGATTCTTGGTTTGTAATTTATTTGTTTCTTAAAATTATTGGCATGTGAGTTTTCTCATCCCTGAACTTAGAGTTTATGCTTGCCTTATAATACTGTGGAAGTAAAATGACCTTAAATAAGACAACACATGTTAAATATGCTGCATTTTTAAAAAAGATTTTATTTATTTATTTGACAAAGATCACAAGTAGGCAGAGAGGCAGGCAGAGAGAGGAGGAAGCAGGCTCCCTGCTGAGGAGAGAGCCCGATGCAGGGCTTTATCCCAGGACCCTGGGATCATGACCTGAGCTGAAGGAAGAGGCTTTAACCCAATGAGCCACCCAGGCACCCTATTATGCTGCATTTTAAAAAGGCTTTTAGTGTATACTTTCACATTGCCTTTCAGTAAGGTTGAACCACCTAAATCCGCACCTGTTTCCCTACAGCCCAGAGCCGCCTATGTTTTTGAGTCTATACTAATTTGAAAGGCCAGTGCCTTCCCAATACTTTTCAGTTGTGGGAAACTTTCTTTAAATGAAATATTCAATGAATGTTAAATATCCCAAGCATTTAATATCGTGGCAGCAGCATCTCCGTGGAGAATGAGGGACCTGGAACCTACCTGCTTGAGCCAGGCTCACATCAGCTCACTCTTTGTCCATGAAGACATCTGTCTTTCCATTCAGTTTTATTGGGTGCCTGTACCAGACATGGGGAAACAGCAATGAAAAAATGAAGTTCCTGCATTCTTGGAGTTTATGTTTTCGAGAGAGGAGATAGAGAATAAACAAATCACTAATGTCTCAGATGGCGATAAGTGACATAAAAAAGAATAATGCTGGGTAGGAGAGAGAGAGAGTGATGAGGTGGAGAGATATTTAAATGAGATGGTCAGGAAAGGACATTTGAGCAGAGGTCTTGAAAGAATAGAGCAAGCAGTGCAATTCCTATAAAGGGAAAAAGGTGATTCCAAGCAGAGGGAAGAAACGTTGCAAATCTCCAAGGGAAGAATGTTCTTGTGGAGTTTGAATGGGGCTGTGAATGGGGGTATGGTAGGAGATAAAGTCAGAGAGGTAGCCCAGAGCCCAGTCAGCCAGGACAGTGGTTCTCGATACTACCAGACTCAGGGCTTCTTTCTTATTGTATATAAGTTGCATATATTCTGCCCTTTTGACCATCCTGAAATAAAATTCATAGATAATTATTATCTCCTGTCCCATGTAATATCAAGCATTGATATAATGCCCTATTTGTAACATAAAGAAAAAATGAGAGTAATTTATAATTGAATCGTAATTATAAACAACTACTCTGGAAGATACAATGAAGTTGTTAGCTGCTTTTGTCTACTGATAATGTGCTCTTGATAAGAACATAAGCAGCTATAATGTATAAGGAGGACAGGCAAATGGAAACACAGTGTGGGTGGCACTAGCCTGCGTGTTAGGATAAAAAATAGCAGATTAGACCTTTGTGTATATGATAGAAGAAAATGGGAAATGACAAGTGAAATAGGGATGCATGTTATGACCAATTAAGGACTTCTGAAATGGAGAAAATGAGCTAAGCCTCTTCATAAGGATAGTGTCAAAATAAATCCCTATTTCAACATGGAACAAGGTGAAAAAGTATCAACTGCTCCCCTCCCCCTCATATCTTCCATCTTGAAATCTCCACATATGTCAGAATACCTGCAGTCTTTGGAACTTAAAAAGACCTTGGAAGCCATGTCCTTTGATAGATGATGAGATTACAGAAAAAAGAATGATCCAAGAAGGTATGGAGAAACAGACCTCTGTTAACAGTCTGAGAGCAAAACAAAACTAAATAACTTTAATATGTAATTTCCATGACAAATTTATTATTTTGCTAAAACATTTAAAAATCATACACATTGGCAATAATGTAGTTCAAACTTTTCCTTTTTTTTTTTTTTTTAAGATTTATTTATTTGACACAGAGAGATCACAAATAGGTGGAGAGGCAGGCAGAGAGAGAGGGGGAAGCAGGCTTCCCACTGAGCAGAGAGCCTGATGCGGGGCTTGATCCCAGGACCCTGAGACCATGACCTGAGCTGAAGGCACAGACTTTAACCCACTGAGCCACCCAGGTGCCCCATGAATTCTGATTTCTTCTTTCAAGACTAAATACTACTTGAGACAAAGCCTGTTTCTCAACATTTTAAGGGTTTCAGCTTATGTTTAGTGCATGTTTGCCTGATTCTGACATTAGCATAATAGAAATTTTCTTACTCAGTGTTGTCAGAGCAGGACTCAAATAATAATTGAGGGCGCCTGGGTGGCTCAGTTGTTTAAGCAACTGCTTTTGGGTTGGGTCATGATCCCAGAGTCCTGGGATCGAGTCCAGCATTGGGCTCCCAGCTCCACAGGGAGTCTTTTCCCTCTGACTTTCTCCCCTCTCATGCTTTTTCCCGCTCTCTCTCTCTCTCTCTCTCTCTCTCTCAAATAAATAAATAAAATCTTAAAAAAAATAATTGAAAGACCCAGCTCCAGCATAGAATCACAGAAGAGGATACATGGTTTAATATTTTATTTTACCTTGAAATATTTATTTAAATTCAATTAGTTAACATATAATGTATTACTGGTTTCAGAGGTAGAGGTCAGTGATTCGTCAGTCTTATATAACACCCCGCGCTCATTATATCACGTAATGAGGGTTAACTCTGAGCCACACAGGCGCTCCAAAAATTTTTCCTTCATAATATTTATCATTCCTGTGTTTCACATGTGTCTGCTTTATTGTGTTTCATTCAAAGTTAATGGCATGGATTTCATATCCTCTGTTGAAATCTGCAGACAACTGCTACCAACACAGAATGAAGCAGGTGTGTTGTTTTGGTGGGTAAACTGCTAGCACAGTGGCCTTGGTTGAATTGGTACTCTAAGATAGCAAGGAACTCTTGTTGAATTTCTGAAGAAGACAAAGTAGTCTTCCTTCTGTTCACACAGTAGTTGCATTCCTAGAAAATATAGTATGGGTTAAATGAGGGGGGATATTTTATATTTAAGCATATAAAATGAAATTAGTTCCTGGTCTCAGACATTTGTAAAATGTCTTTCACCCATATGAAAGCCTTTTAAGACATTTGATATTCAAGCTGATGTGGGATATTTCTTTGTTCTGTGGAACTGTCCCAAGAAGCACAGGATGTCTGATCTACCCTAGGACCTTCCTTTCTTGCCCACTAAATAAATGCCAGTAGCATATTCCCAACGTAACAACCAAAAATGCTGCCCTCTCCCACCAGGCAATTTCTTAATGTTCCCTAGGGAGCAGTACTGTCCCTGCTGAGAATTGCTGATATGTCATCTTGTAGCCCTGATAAGAACTTTGGATTTCACTCTGAGTGATGTGGAGAACATTGGAGGGTTTTGAGCAGAGGATTTTAGAATTAGCATCTACCTTCTGTGTGGACAATGGATTTTGCGGGAGGGAAGGAAGACCAGTTAGGCACGTATTATGATAATCCAGGTGAAAGATGATGGTGGCTTGGGCCAACTATAGTGATAAGGAGATGAGAGATAGTTTGATTCAGCATATATTTGCTTATGAGTTGAGTGTGTGTGTGTGTGTGTAGAGAGAGAGAAAGAAATCAAGTATGATTCCATCATTTTGGTGGCTGTAGCTAACATAGAATATAGTTTGTTTGTTTGTTTGTTTCTGAGATGGTGAAGACCATAGGTAAGCCAGGTTGTGGGGTTCATTTTGGACATGTTAAGTTTTAGATGCCTAATATACTCTCAAGTGGAGATATTAGACAGGCGTTTAGTTATAATTCTAGAGTTGAGTGGGGGAAGTTAGGGCTAGAAGGATTGAAGTCATCAGTGACAACACTGTGTTTAAAATTCATTAAACTGAAAGAGACGACCAAGAGGAAGAGTGTAGCTGGAGAGGAGGATAAATCTAAGGAGCAGGAGCCTGCTGTTTAGAGGGAGAGGCAAGAGATAGAGTTAAACAAAGGAACCGGGAAGAAAAGCTAGGTGTGGGAGTACAAGTACGGGAAGGTGTATGGTGATTTGGAAACCATGTGAAGAAAGTATTTCTAGAAGGATGTGATAACTGTGTCAAATCCTGCTAAATCAAGTAAGATGAGGACTTCTAAGGTGTAACCATAGTGTTATAATATTAAACTTCACATGCATACCTATGTTATAGATTTTATTGCTTTTGTGAATGAGATGTTTTTTCTATTTACATTTTCAAATTGTTTATTACCATATTGGGTTTAATGCATTGACCATTTATCCTATAATCTCTCTGAACTCTCCTATCTGTTCCAATAGTTAGCCTATAAAATTTCTTGTTTATGAAAATTTGTGCTGAATAAAAGTGGTGGTAGTGAGCATCCCTGTTTTATTCCTGGATTTAAAGCAAAGGCTTGGTGGGGCGCCTGGGTGACTCAGTGGGTTAAAACATCTGCCTTCGGCTCAGGTCATGATCCCAGGGTCCTGGGATCGAGCCCTGCCTCGGGCTCTCTGCTCAGTGGGGAGCCTGCTTCCCCCAGTCTCTCTGCCTACTTGTGATCTCTGTCTGTCAAATAAATAAATAAAATCTTTGAAAACAACAACAACAACAACAAAGGCTTGGTTCTTAATTTCACCACTAAGTATGATGTTTATTATAGCTTTTTGATAGATTTCTTTATTGGGTTCACTTCCTTTCTCAGTTTGCTAAGGATTTTTAAGTCATGAATGAGTGTTGAATTTCATTGAATTCTTCTGCTTCTTAAATCTATTGTCATAATTTTGATCTGTCTGAATTGTCCCTGCAATCTGAGAGAAGTGTTTTTGATTATGTTAACGTATGTTTTTATATATTGAGGATTTCTAGTTGGGTTTTGTGTTTGTGTCTATACATGAGATCATGAGATTGGTGTATACTATTTTTTTCTTCTAATGTGCTTGTCCATTTTCTTTTTTTTTTTGGTGGTTGTTCATTTTTGGTATCAAGGTTGTGCCAACCACTAAAACTGGATTCTTTCTTTTTCTGTTCCCTAAAAACAGTTTGTATAAACTTGTTTTGCACCTTGAAAGTTTGGTAATTTTCATCTGTTATGTAGGTAGGCTGGTTACTTGGATAAAAAGAGATTTTAAAAAATTATCTCAGTTTCTTTAATGATTATTAATTTTTTCAGGCTTTTGATCCCCTCTTACCCCAGGTCAATTTTGTGACATGTATTTCCAGACAATAACTCTTTTAATTCAAGTTTTCCCACATTTATTGGCATGATGTTATTTATAGATTATTTCTTCTTATTCTTTGCTTAATTTTTTGATTTCATATCTGTGGAGTCTGTCTCAGTGGGTAATAGGCATGCATCTCAGTCTCCAAACACAGATGTGCAAGAAATATGTTTATTTCTCTAGAACTCAATTTAGTCTTTATTTGGAGTTCCCATTCCATCAGGATCACAGAAATTTGGTCTTAGGCAATTTGGGGATTCCCCTCTCTATCCCTGGGATATTTACAGAGTTCCTTAAGGTCATGTGCCATGCTGACCTCTGTTGAATTATCCATACTTCCATCTGGAAGTCCACTTAGGTCTTGTTGGGAAAGGAAGTCTTGTGCATATAGTCTTTTGATCCTCACTTGGCCCATAAAAATGGGCCTTAGGCATGGAACACTTTTAAAAAAAATTTCATTTAATTTTTTCAGTGTTCCAAGATTCATTGTTTATGTACCACACCCAGTGCTCCACTGGAACACTTCTTTACCAAGAGATAGAGTACCTATAGCTAGTGCTGGGCTGGTAGCCTTTTGTGGAAATATGCTTTCCTGTTTCAGATTCAATGTGTGCTTCTTTGTTTTGCTTAGTATGAGTGTCATATGGCATCTGGTCAGTCCCTTTACTATATCTGTCTCCTAAAGGGAGAGGATGAGGCCCTTAGTTCTGGATTACAGGAGGGGAGTGTGAAGGCCAGTGGGTTGGAAGTCTTGCATTGACTGTTGGGAGGGATCTGCTGGCCAGGATGGACTGGTGGCTACTTCTAAAGCTGATCTTGCTCTGTGTCTTCTTTATATAACATTGTTCCATCCTGAGATGGACTGTGTTGTTTTCCAGTGTCTTTAATACCAAGACACAGCATTAAATTTACTTAGACTTCTATTCCTGGTGACAGGCAACAGATGCCAGTTGCTCCATAGGTATCCACTCCATTGTCAGTCCACACAGGTCCCTGCTAAGTTGCTTCTTGTTCCCATCTCTAGGATTCCTTCAGTTCCCCCAGCTGTCCCACATGCATTTGCCACTCTTGGACATACAGAAATCATTTTGCTAGTCTCAAGATTTGCTGGGGCCTGGTAAACTCTGCAAGGTTATGCAATGCTTCATTTGCCTCAGCACTCCCACAGGGCCACTTCTTCTCTGGGATCTTGCTGCTTCTTGGAATCTCCATGGTAAATGGTCCCCAATTTTTTTTTTCTCTCCATTTCCAAAACACTGCCCTTTTGCTTCCTAGGGGCTTAGCCATGGAGAGCTGAGTATGAGACCTCACAGAGCCACCCAGCAGCATCTATGTTTTCATGACCTCCCTACCAGCTTTCTTTCTTTCTTTCTTTTTTTTTTTTTAAAGATTTTATTTATTTATTTGACAGAGAGATATCACAAGCAGATGGAGAGGCAGGCAGAGAGAGAGAGAGAGAGAATGGGAAGCAGGCTCCCTGCTCAGCAGAGAGCCCGATGTGGGACTCGATCCCAGGACCCTGAGATCATGACCCC
>NC_081569.1:85830425-85880247 GCF_022355385.1 Mustela nigripes
TTCTTTTTTTTTTTTTAAAGATTTTATTTATTTATTTGACAGAGAGATATCACAAGCAGATGGAGAGGCAGGCAGAGAGAGAGAGAGAGAGAATGGGAAGCAGGCTCCCTGCTCAGCAGAGAGCCCGATGTGGGACTCGATCCCAGGACCCTGAGATCATGACCCGAGCCGAAGGCAGCGGCTTAACCCACTGAGCCACCCAGGTGCCCTTCCTACCAGCTTTCTCTGGCCCAGGAATTCAATTCATTTCTAGCTTCAGAGTGAAGCTATATCACTCAAATAAACTCTTCTTATTTTCTACCAGATCAGTTGTCATTGTTCAGTGTTCTTTGGTTCCAAAAGATTCTCAGGCTTTTGAAACCTGAAAGCCAGAAAAAGATTCTTGTTTTATCATTTTATGTTCTGGGACGGCACTTTTTACCCAAAGCCATGGGCCCAGAATGGCCAAGCTGAATAAAGGGAGAATATTGGGAGTGTGGGTTGGAGGGAAACATCAGTGAATACTTCAAAACTATCTCTCCAGACCCTTAGTTTGACAGAAGAAGAGACAGTCTCAGAGAAATAACTGATTTGCCAAGGTCCCATACAGTTTGTGGTAGAGCAGAGAGACCAAACTCCAGATACACTAACTACTACTCTACTGTTCTTTTTTCTTTTTTAAAAAAACTTTATTTACTTATTTGGGAGAGCGGGAGAGAGAGAGAGAGTGAGCATGAGCAGGGGAGGGGCAGACGGAGAGGGAGAAGCAGACTCCCAGTTGAGTGAGGAGCCCAAAGCAGGGCTTGATCCTGCCAACCTGAGATCATGATCTGAGCTGAAACCAAGAGTCCGATGCTTATCACCTGGGCCGCAAAGATGCCCCTGAGCCATGCAAGTACCCCATTCTTGTGTTCTTTGATGTTTTAAGTTGTATAACAGTTATTTGAAACACGTATGGAGTTTAAATTCTGCAACCCAATATATATTTCACCTAGATTTTTTTTTAATTTGGGTATGGTTGACATAGAATGTTACATTAATTTTAGATATACAACATAGCAATTTGACAATTTTATATATTATATTATGTTCACAGGTATGGGTATCATGTGCTATATAATGTGCTGTACAATGCTATTACAATACTATTGACTCTAGTTTTTATGCTGTGCCTTTTAATCCATGACTTACTCATTCTGTAACTGGAAACCTGCATCTACTGTTTTGCCCAGTGCCCTTCTCTCCTCCCCTGCAGTACCTGTCAGTTTGTTCTCTATATCTAAAGGTCAAGTTCTGCTTTTTGCTTATTTATTCATGTTTTGTTTTGTTTTGATCCCATATATGAGTGAAATCCTGTGGTATTTGCTTTTCTTAGTCTGACTTATTTCACTTAACATAATACCCTCTAGATCATGCTGAATCAAATGGCATGATCTCTTCCTTTTTATTGCTGTATAATATTCCATTGTACACACATGTGCACATACATGTGCATGCACATGCATGTGCACGCACACACACACACACACACACACACATAGGCACACACCCCCACATCTTTCTTATCCATTTGCCTATTGATGAATACTTAGGTTGCTTCCATATCTTGGTTTATTGTCAATAATGCTGCAATAAACATAGCATACATATATCTTTTGAAATTAATGCTTTCATTTTCTTTGGGGAAATACTCAATAGTTATTTCACTTAGATTTTTAAATATGTTATAATTGCCATCATAAGTGTCCCTTAGCAAATGAGTCATTTTCTTAATAACTATGTGTTTGATCCTTTAAGGACAAATATGCCCTTGTTAATTTTTACTCTCTCAGAAGAAACCCTTTTATACTGTTTCCTTTTGTAAAAGCAGGGTGACTTGTTCCTCCTTTCCTTCCAGTTACCTAGCTCAGGTGCTAAGCTGATTCTTTTTCTTGAGGACAAAGGACCCCATTTTGGATGTCAATTCCTTTCACTAGCCTATGATACAGTGATGCCCAAGGTCCTACCGGGTGAGTGAAGCGTTTGCCCTACACCTTATTTTCAGCTGTGCTTTGAGTTCTTTTGTTTTCTTTTTGTGATTTTTGTTTCCTCCTTCCCATTAGGCTGACAGCTGTCTCTGTTTTGCAGTCAGTATTTCAGTGTGTTGTAAGTAGCCCCTCTCCCACAGCTCTCTTCCTAATATTTCATTTCTATTCTGCCCTAGGCTTTGAAACTAGATAAATAAGCCTGGTAATACTGTTTGTAAAGTGAGAGTAAATAGCCTCCAAGATAGGGCCTCAAAAGCTTTCCTATGGGAAAGTGTGTGAGCTTCCTCTGTGTGGGCCTTTGCTGACATCCCTTTTGCCTGCTCTAAGGCCTTTTTTGCTTATATCCTGCTTCCTGTCTGCTAGATCCGTGAGGTTGCAGGATGTCTGCAAGGTGAACAGGTGAGGAATAACTGCTTTTTTTTTCTTTATTGATTCAGAGATAATGTAAAAATATTTTACATTTGAATGAACCATATTCGTGGAAGAGAGCTATTAACTAGATTCTTTGCAAATCAGAATAAAAAATAACCACCACAGAACCACAGAATTCCTTTGGGCAATTTGATTATTTAAGATGCAAACTATACCCTGACCTTGGGGGCTTTTTGAACCACAGCTGTCAGTTTAAACAAAACTCCAGCCTAATTAAACTTTTGTTGGATGGGGTGCTAGTTTGAGAACTGGTTGGACAGCTTTTAAAACTTAATGATGCAATTCTTTCACCAGAAAACACATAGAAGTGCTAATACTTAGTGTATATGTTCTTTATATCTAACCATAGGGCCCTGGTTATATCACTTTTTGGAAAATGAAGAACAATTTTCTGCATACAGATTAATTGTGATATTTATGAATTTTCTTCTTGTAGTAGTTACATTGTAAAATTGAGGTAACACTTATTTTTTTTCCAGATTCCTGTCTTCCCTCCCTTTCCCTCCCTCCCTTCCTTCCTTTCTTTCTTTCTTTCTTTCTCTTTCCGTCCTTCCTTTTCTCCTTCCTTCCTTTCTTCTATCCTCTCTCTTCCTCAATTTGATACAATTTATAAGTTGTTCTTAGACTCTTGTTGCTATGCATTTGAATGTTTAGAAAAACATCATCAGCCTTTTATTTTTTTATTAAAATATATTTTCAAAGATTGTATTTATTTATGTGACAGACAGAGATCACAAGTAGTCAGAGAGGCAGGCAGAGAGAGAGGAGGAAGCAGGCTCCCTGCTGAGCAGAGAGAGAGCCCCGATGTTGGGCTTGATCCCAGGACCCTGGGATCATGACCTGAGCCAAAGGCAGAAGCTTTAACCCACTGAGCCACCCAGGCACCCCAATATTTTTGTTTTAATTCCAGTATAGTTAATATACAATGTTATGTTAGTTTCAGGTGTGCAATATATTGATTTAATTATTCTTTACATTACTCAGTGCTCATCACAGTAAGTGTGCTCTTAATCCCCTTCACCTATTTCACCCATCTGCCTACCTGTCTCCCCTCCCTCTGGTCATCACCAGCCTTTTCAATACTCACTTAGCCCTTAGAAAAAATTGAATGTTTATATATTTTTCACCTATGATTAATTTTTGGATCAATAAGAAAACACTGAATTTTTCTTTCATATTTATCAAATACTTTTGAAGTGCTAAATATTAGTGATATATAATCATATATATTTAAAAATATAAAGATCAAAGGAACATTTCTGCATATAAGTTGTATAATGTGACTCACGTAGAGAGTTGGGGTGAATTTTACATTAAGGTGAAGGTCAAGGTTGGGGTCAAGGAATTGTGGATGTAGAAACTAGAGGTAGATAAGCTTGGGAGGCAGGTAGTGGTCAGCTTGTGGCCACTGGAAAGAGTTTAGATTTCATTTTGATGGCATTGGGATGGCCCTGAAGAATTGTAAGCAGGAGAGTGACATGATACAATAAATGTTTTAGAAAGACCGTTCTGGCAAAGGTGCCAGTGTAGACTGATGGGAGGTAAGAGTTATGGGGCTGAAGCCTTAACTCAGAAAGAAATGAAGAGTGAATTAAGTAAGGCAGGAGGGCAGGGGATAAATGAAATAAACAGCAATACATATTGAGGTGACAGACTCAGAATTTGGTGGAGGCGATGACAGTAAACCACTAGGTTGAACCATATTAGATGCTCTTTTCATAGGTTAAAAAAAAAGGCTAAATCAATCTTTCATATGGTTCAATTTAGTCTGTTGCAGCAGATTGAGGAGTGATGGTGAGGACCTGATTAGGAATAATTTGTAGTGCTATTGGCTGTGATGGAAAGAAAAGAAATTGGACTATATTGGAAGAAGTTATATAAAGATTCTCTTTGAAAAGATGTTTATGTGCTGAGGGGAAAGACCTAGGGGAGAGAAGGATCGAAGGTAGAAGAAATGGGTTTAATGTTGTTGTTTTGTTTCATTCTTAATTTTGGTCAAAGTGAGACATAAATATACTTTAGAAGGTCATATAGCATTACTAGGCTTCTAACAGCATTCCCTTTGCAAACCTTTCCATACCTCCCATTCTGACTCCCCACAGAAAATTGCGATCTAACTTTTTCACAGTCTCACTTTCACTGCCTCACTTTATATTTCTCTCTCTCTATAGATGTATATCTATATATATCTTTATATTTCTAGATCATATTTAAATTCTTCTATTTTGGATTTCTCTTCATACTAGATAGCATTTATCGATTTCCTTTATGGAACATGACAGTTTAGTGCTTTTGCTACTACTAACGCCCTATACCCCCACCATGGTATATACAGTTAAGTATCTTCTCAATAATTTTTCATATTTACAGTATTATATCTAGGAAGACATCACAAATAATATTTCCTTTATTGAGTAACTGTTTCTGCCTAGAGCTTCTGATTGCAAAGGTTTTCCTTTTTCATTTTTAAAGATAGTTTTCTATGTATACATTATGAATTAATCCCTAGGCTCCTTTTTTTTTTTTTTTTTTAAGAGAAAGAGAGAGAGAGAGACAGAGAGCGAGAGAGCACAAATACAGGGGCAGAAGTAGAGGAAGAGAATCTTTTTTCTTTTTTTTAAGATTTTATTTATTTGACAGAGAGAGACACAGCAAGAGAGGGAACACGAGCATGGGGCGTGGGAGAGGGAGAAGCAGGCTTCTTGACAAGCAGGGAGTCCAATTTGGGGACTGACCCAGGGACCCTGGGATCATGACCTGAGCCAAAGGAAGATGCTTAACTGACTGAGCCACCCCAGAGGGAGAGAATCTTAAGCAGGCTCCATGCCTATTGCAGAGCCAGACGCCCAGCTCAACTGTAAAACTCTGAGATTAGGACCTGAGTTGAAACCAAGAGACTGGCAGTTAACTGACTGAGCCACCCAGGTGCTCCAAGCCCTAAACTTTGATACAAGCATAAATGTCCTTTTACTCGTTTACACACATCACATCAAATAATCTCTCTCTCTCTTTTTTTAAAGTAGGCCCCCACACCCAATGTGGGGCTTTGAATTCATGACCCTGAGATCAAGAGTCACATGTTCTACCAACTGAGCCAGCCAGGTGCCCCTCATATTCTTTTACTGAGACATTCCTTTTGGAGCTCTTTGATTTCCTGTTGTAGTCAAGATTAATTGCCCCTTGGGCCACTACTTAGCTATGGCCCTTTCATTTCCTTTCATTGTGACTGATGGCATCCTTTATTTTCCTCTTTCTTGATTTACTATCAAGAGAGGATAGATGGGAAGTACTTTTTTTTTTTTTTTTTAAAGATCTCACTTCTGAAAATTTTATTATTTTAATTTAACTTAAAATAATAGTTTGGCTGGTCACAGGATGCCAGGTTAGAAATCATTTTACTCAAAACTTTGGAAATACTGTTTCATCTTCTAACATCTAGCTGCAGGTGAGAAATCCAGTGATGTTCTCATTTCTGTTCCTTTTCAGTCGCCTTCCCCTACCCCGTAAAAGTTTTTACCTCAAGGTTTCTGGAATTTCACAATGAAGTGGTGTGATTCTTTCATAACTCACTTGTGGTGAGCCCTCAGTAGCCTTTTCAACTCCAGTGATTCATTTCTGTCAGTTCTGGGAAATTTCTTTTTATTATTATTATTATTATTATTATTATTTAAGATTTTGTTTATTTATTTGACAGACAGAGATCACAAGTAGGCAGAGAGGCAGGCAGAGAGAGAGGGGGAAGCAGGCTCCCTGCTGAGCAGAGAACCCGATGCAGGGCTCGATCCCAGGACCCCCAGATCATGACCTGAGCGGAAGGCAGAGGCTCAACCCACTGAGCCACCCAGGCGCCCCTCTTTTTATTCTTTTTTAAAAAATTTCTTCCCTTCTGATTTCTTAATTCTCTCCTTCTGGAACTTCTATTTGAATGTTGGTCCTGTAGAGTAATTCTCTCAATTTTTTTTTTATTTCTCTCTTATTTTTCTCCTTACTGTCTCCTCTTTCTTCTCGGAGAATTTTTTCAATTTTTTCTTCTTTGTGTTTGAAGTAAAGATTCCTATTGATATATTTTGCTTTCAGTCCTTTTTGCCTTCTGCTCTGGTGTGGGAGAGAGATTTGGCTGCATGGACTTGGATCTAAGGAGGCATTTTCAGCCCCATTTGCACCCTCACTTTTGGAGGTTGTTGCCTCCAACTCCTAAATCATTCTGAGATTCTACGGTATGATGTCTTGTTTCACTTCCAGGCTTTTATTTTTGTAAAATGTCGTTGCATTTCATTGAGAGTTTGTGATGAAAAAATAATATATTTATAAGACATTCTTGTGTCAGTTTATCATTGTTATTGTTTTTAATAACACATTTATATACTAGCAATTAAACTATAGGCATTATAATAGTGAAACATAATAATAAATGTCTTATAGAATATATTTTGAGGTTCTTATGGTCTATCAAATCATGTCCAAAGTAAACTTCCTCTACTATATTTGTTCCCAACTAGAAACACTTTATTTAAAAGCAGTGTCTTTTTATAGTTAAGCTTGCCTTAGATAACTTTTAACTTTTTCTACATATACTTTTTAGAAATCCTCTTTTGATTGAGAAGATAGTGAAAATAGTTTTAAGAAAATGAAGCTGGAACTGAAAGAACTGTCAGGGAATAAAGCAGCTCAGGGATAGTTTTTCTCCTGTTTTATTTAGTCTGGAAGAAGATCTATAACAATTTTCTTTGAAAGGCTGGTTGATACCTAGACAAAAGTTAAATTGGAATAATAGTGCTTCCAGAAATAGGGATAAGTCAGGTACTTGGGTCATTGAAAAATTTTGTTTTATAATCCACAGAGAATGATGCTAGACATTATATTTGTCTGTAATCTATTGATGTTAATTGGAAATTATACTTTTTCATTAATCAACTAGTTCCTAAATAACTTTTGAATCATATACTGAGTATATGATTCAGCTTCATCTTGTGGGTAGGTTTGTGAACTCTATGAGTGAACTGTTTGGGCTGTTTTTAGGGTCTGCATTACCTTTACTGACACTGCCCCCCCCCCCCCATATTGTGCCCATCCCCCTACTTCTTGTCTAGTGCAGCAGTCCTAGAGATTTTGACATAAAGGTTGGAAAAGCAAGAACTATGGCCAAACACCACCGATGAATTCTGATACTGTTAAAGGAGAATATTTGTGGTAAAACAAACTGACAAATGTTTATCTAAATAGAAAACCTGAATGATACCCAGAGGAGCAAAGACTAGAAAACAGGAAAAATCTTAGAATGCATAATTTCTCATATTAATTCTATTTTCACTTTAATTTTTGTATTTTTATAATATTTCCAGAAGTTTAAAAAAAAAACAACCTCTGGTTTTAATTTCTGTATTGCTACTTTGCTACCATGCTATTTGTATGAGACATGATATCTTGAATTTATAGAACATGAATAAACAACCAGGATTTGTCTTTCCTTCCAGAACCACCTTAGTGTCAATTTCTGAAGTCAGTTTTTTCCCTTGAACCATTTACTATATCTATAATGAAGATATGTGATATGCCTGTCCTAGGTTTTTCTTTTTCTAACAATTCTTCTCAGGCTTATTCAGTATGACTCAGCATCATGAAGGACCCCAAATACTTTGAAGAGAGACCAACAAGAGATAAGGAAGTAAGACTATGGATTCCCGGGAAATGCAAAGACAGACATTAATCTGAGATAAAACCACCATTCAATATTTTATTTATGGGTATTTATTTTTTATTTTTTTTTAAAGATTTTATTTATTTATTTGACAGACAGAGAGCTCACAAGTAGGCAGAGAGACAGGCAGAGAGAGAGGGGGAGAAGCAGATTCCCTGCTGAGCAGAGAGCCTGATGTGGGGCTCGATCCCAGGACCCCGGGACCATGACCTGAGCTGAAGGCAGAGGCTTAAACCTCTGAGCCACCCAGGCGCCCATTTATGGACATTAATAAGGGACTTTAGTATAACATCGTTCTGCTTTGGAGTCCAAAGCTGAAGGCTGCCTGTCTTCAGACTCTGAACCGTCTCTCTGAACTCCAGTTTTTTTTTTTTTTTTTAAAAATTGAAGTAGAGTTGACACACAATGTTGCTTTATTTTCCAGTTTACAACATAGTGATTCAACAGGTCTACTGTTAGGCTGTCTATGCTCATCTTAGGTGTAGCTACCAACTGCCACCACACAAAACCATTACAATACTATTGACTATATTCCCTATTCTGTGCCTTTTATTCCAATGACTTATTCATTCCATAACTGGAAGTCTGTATCTCCTACTCCCCTTCACCATTTTGTCCATTCACTCTTGCTACCCCACCCCTCTGGCAGCCATCAGTTTGTCCTCTCTTTATAGGTCTCTTTCTTTTTGATTGTTTTGTTATTTAGATTCCACACATATATGAACTCATTTGTCTTTAGTATTAGTATTAGTATACCAATGTCTTAGTATAATATATATATAATATATAATATAATACTACTGTTTTAGTATAACACCCTCTAAGCCCATTTATGCTGTTGCAAGTGGCAAGAGCTCATTCTTTTTTTTTTTTTAATGACTGTGTAATATTCTATTGTATATATATAAACCACATCTTTCTTATCTACTCATCTAATGATGGACACTTAGGTTGCTTCTGTATCTTGGCTATTGTAAATAATGTTGCAGAAAACCTAGGGGTGCATGTATCTATTATATTCCTATGGACAGTGTACAATAGTTCATTTTTCTCTATACCCTCATCAACGTTTGTTATTTCTTACCTTTTTTATTCTAGCCATCCTGACAGGTGTAAAATAATAACTCATTGTGGTTTTCATTTGCATTTCCCTAATTATTAGTGATGTTGAGCATATTTTCATGTCTGTTGGCCATCTTTATGTTTTTGGAGAAATGTCTATTCACGTCTTCTCCCATTTTTTGGTTGTTTTTTCTTTTTTCTTTGATGTTGAGCTGTATAAATTGTTTATGTATTTTGAATATTAACTCCTTATCAGATATATCACTTGCAAATATCTTCTCCAATTCAGTTGGTCACTTTGTTTTTTTTAAAGATTTTATTCATTTGACAGAGAGAGATCACAAGTAGGCAGAGAAACAGGCAGAGAGAGAGGGAGAAGCAGGCTCCCCACTGAGCAGAGAGCCCAATGTGAGACTTGATTCTAGGACCCCGACGGGATCATGACCCGAGCCAGAGGCGGAGGCTTAATCCATTGAGCTACCCAGATGCCCTATAGGTCGCTTTTTTATTTGTTGTTGGTCTCCTTTACTGTGCAAAAGCTTTTTATTTTGATGTAGTCCCAGTAGTTTATTTTTGCTTTAGTTTTCTGTTGCCTTAGAAAACATACCTAGAAAACTGTTGTTATGGCCAATGTCAGAGTGATTATTGCTTGTGCTCTCTTCTGGGATTTTTATGGTCTTAGGGTTCACACTTAGGTCTTTAATGCATTTTGAGTTGATTATTGTGTATGGTGTTAGGAGGTGTTCCAATTCCATTCTTTTGCATGTAGTTAGCTGTCCAGCTTTCCAGTTTCCCCAGCATCATTTATTAAAGAGACTGTCTTTCCCCCACTATATATTTTTGCCTTCTTTGTCATAGAATAATTGACCATAAAAGTGTGGGTGTATTTCTGAGCTCTCTATTCCGCTCCATTGTGTCTATTTCTGTGCCAGTACCATACTGTTTTGATTACTCCAGCTTTGTAGTATATCTCTCCAGTACATCTCTCCAGCTTTGTTCTTCTTTCTCAGAATTGCTTTGGCTATTTGGGGTCTTTTGTGGTTCCATACAAATTTTAGTTTACTTGTTCTAGTTCTGTGAAAAAAAAATTTTTTTTGTAGTCCATTTACATTCAAAGTAATTAACAATAGAAATATACTTATTGCATTTTGTCACTTGTTTTGTAGTTTCTTTCTTTTTTTAAATTATCTTATGTTAGTCACCATACAGTAGTTTATTTCTGATCTTTTCTTCTCTTGCTCTTTCATGGTTTTTTGACTTTCTTTGGTGATACACTTGGATTCTTTTCTCTTTATTCTTTGCATAACTATTGCTGGTTTTTGATTTGTGGTTACCATTGGATTTGTATATCACATCTGCATATAGCGGTCTACATTAAGCTGATGGTTACTTAAGTTTGAACCCTTTCTTCACTCTTCTCCCCACCCCCCTGTTTTAGGCATAGAGTGTCATATTTTGCCTCCTTTTATTTTATGAATCCCTTGACAGATTTTTACAGAAATACTTATTTTTACTGCTTTTATGTTTACTCTTATACTCTCACTTATGGTCTTTCTTTCCATTCAAAAACTTAATATTTCTTGTAGAGATTGTTTAGTGGTCATGAACTCTTTTAGTTTTTGTTTGTCTGTGAAACTCTTTATCTCTCCTATTCTGAACGATAACCTTGGATATTCTTGGCTGCAGATTTTTCCCTTTCAGCACTTTTAGTGTGTCATGCCACTCTCTTCTGGCCTACAAAGTTTCTGCTGAAAAATCCACTGATAACCTTATGGAGTTTTTCTTGCACATAACTATCTTTTCTCTTGTTCCTTTTAAAATTTGTTCTTTATTAGTACTTTTTGCCATTTTAATTACTATGTGTCTTGGTGTGGACCTCTTTGGGCTGATTTATTTTTTGTATCTCTGTGCCTTCCAGATCAGGATATCTGTTTTTCTTCCCCAGATTAAGGAAGTTTTCAGCTATTATTTCCTCAAATAAATTTTCTGCTGCCCCTTTTCCCTCTTCTGGGATCCCTTTAATGTAAATGTTATTATGCTTGATGGAGTCACTGAGTTCCCTAAGACTAATCTCAATTTACGTAATTTTTTCCCTCTCATTTGCTGAGGTTGGTTACTTTCCATTACTCTGTCAAAGGCAGAATCATTAATTTGTTCCTCTGTTTCATCTGGCCTACTATTTATTCCATGAAGTTATCTAGTTGTATACTTGGGATGAGATGAATTTAGTGTCCTTCTACTCCATGATCTTCCCAGCATCTGATCTCATAGGGACGTACAAATATTTTAACAATATTAATTCTTCCAATCCATGAGCATGGAATGTCTTTCTGTTTGTTTGTGTTGTTTTCAATTTTTTCATCAGTGTTTTCAGAGTACAGGTCTTTTACCTCCTTGGTTAAGTTGATTCCTGGGTATTTTATTATTTTTGGAGCAATTGTAAATGGAGTTGTTTTTATTTGTCTGTTTGAATATTTTATTTGTTTGCATGGGAGAGTGAGCAGAAGCAGGGGGAGTGGGAGAGGGAGAAGCAAGTTCCCCTGTTGAGCAAGGAGCTCAACACAGGATTCGATCCCAGGACCCTGGGATGATGACCTGTGCTGAAGAAAGATGCCCAACCAACTGAGCCACCCTGGCGTCTCTGGAATTGTTTTCTTAACTTCTCGTTCTGCTGCCTCATTATTGGTTTTTACTAACCAACCAATTTCTGTGTATTAATTTTATATTTTGCAACTTTATTGAATTTATTACTTCTAATGGTTTTTTTTGTTTTTTTGTGTGTGTGTTTTTAGGTTTTTTTTATGTTTAGCATCATGTCATCCACAGTGAGAGTTTTACATCTTCCTTAACAATATGGATGTCTTTTTTTTTTTCCTTCTCTGATTTCTGTAGCTAGAACCTCCAATACTACATTAAATGAAAGTGGCAAGGGTGGACATCTTTGTTCTTGATATTAGAGGAGAAGCTCTCAGTTTTTATCCATTGCATATGATCTTAGTTGTGGGTTTTTCATTAAGATCTCTCTTATGTTGAGGTATGTTCTCTCTAAATCTACTTTGTTGATCTTCTTTTTATCATGAATGGATACTGAATTTTGTCAAATGTTTTTTCTGCATCTATTGAGATTATCATATGATTTTCATCCTTCATTTTGTTAATATCTTGTATCATGGTGATTGATTTGAGAATGTTAAATCATCCTTGCATCCCTGGAATAAACCCCACTTGATTGTGATGAGTGGTCTTTTTAATGTGCTGTTGAATTCACTTTGCTAATATTTTGTTGAGGGTTTTTGTTTCTATGTTCACCAGAGATATTGGCTTATAGTTTTCTTTTTTGTAGTATCTTTATCTGGTTTTGGAATCAGGATAATATTTGCCATATAGAGTGTGTTTGAAAGCTTTCCTTGGGGCACCTGGATGGCTCAGTTGTTAAGCACCTGTCTTCAGCTTGTGTCACCATCTCAAGGTTCTGGGATCAAGCCCTGCTTTGGGTTCCCTGCTCAACAGGAAGCCTGCTTTTCCCTCTCCCACTTCCCCTGCTTGTGTTCCCTCTCTTACTATGTCTCTCTCTGTCAAATAAAATATAAAATCTTAAAGAAAGCTTTCTCTATTTTTTAAAATAATCTAGGAGAATAGCTTTTAACTGTTTATTGAATGTTTGGTACAGCTTATGTTTTTGTTTTTTAATTTGTAAAGTTGGAATGATAGTAACTATTATGGTATTTTGGGTAAGAACTAAGTGAAATAATGTTTGTAAAATATTTACCAATGCCTGGCATACTGTAAGCATTCAGTGATTGTTAGCATTCACTCTCTATAGAACATTAATTTGTTTATCTTTTGTTACCTATCTGGCCTTCAGGGATGGGTTGGATCTTTTGAAACAACCAAATGTCAAGCAGTGTTTTTTGAGTAAAAGTGGTGAACACTTTGGAGTGAAACCACTTTTTGTCAAAGATCTAGGTGTAGCAATGAAGAAGAAAGACAGTTTTTCTTTTGTGGATGGTATATTGTCTCTAAAGGCAATTCTAAAAGATATTCTAAAAATCATAGAATTAAGTGGTAGAACTTCCAAAATGGACCCCTGTAAAGTAGCTGGCAACCTGGAGCATACAAAGAATAAAAGATGTTGTGCAGCATTAATTAAATCATGAAACATCTTTGAGCAGCTACTGTATACACATTATACACTTATGATCCACTTATGGTGGGAGTGCAGGCTTCAAACTCTAATATAATTTTGTAAGCCACATGGGGCTATGATTGCTTGGACCATGATTAAATGAACAAATCAGGGATAACAGGATATGTTTATATCTATGACAGTTGATTTGAGAGGCTTTTCTGACTGTTCTGTGGGGAAGAAATAGCTGTAGTGGGTGGTGTTTAGATTGGTTATGGTTTATAATAGTTAAGAGGCTACAGTGGGGGTTCCACAAATATTCGGGTAGCAATTTAAGGATTTGATGATGTATTGGATTTGGGAGGTGAGGGAAGGGAGAAGTGTCAAAGATGCCTCCTCCTATCTGGCATTTGCTCCTTGACAGTGCCATTCCAGACATGAGGAACACCAGAAGATAACCAGCTTCTTGAAATCTGTAAAGAACTAGATGGTTGATTCAAAAATCACATTCCAGTTGGATAGAATGGCATAAATAATAAATAGAAATATAAATAATGTATTGTGGGAACAATGAATCCTGAGTAAGTATTCAAGGAGGAGAGGTATTTCAGTAAAAAATAATTTTCAAAAGGTTTAGAAAGTTTGGAAGCTATCAAATTAGAAAAAAAGACCCCTCCCCTTTCCCCCCACAAACTCCAAAATATCTTGCTCATCTACCTATGCTACCAAGAGAAAGCTACTGCAGGAGAGTATTTGGAAAGAGAATTCCTGATGGAGGAACAAGCATAAGTAAGGATGCTGAGGCAAGAAAGGGCATGGTATATTTGGGAAACTATTCAGTATGAATGATTTGAACAACTTATAAAGAAAAATACAAAGTTTATTGGTATGCTTTATGAATTGAAAATTATTTGATATATTACCTGCCAGTAAGTAGAGTTTTCACAGATACTAATTTTGTAAAATAGTATTTTCATTAATAAAAATCTTATTAAGTTAAAGTGGAAGGATAAAATAGAGTGGTTGCTGAATTCTTAAGCTTAAATTTTCTTTCTTTCTTCTTTTGTTTTTTAAGATTTATTTATTTATTCATTTATTTGACAGAGAGACAGCCAGAGAGGGAACACAAGTAGGGGTTGGGAGGAAAGGGAGAAACAGGCTTCCTGCTGAGCAGGGAACCTGATTTGAGGCTTGATCCTTGGACCCTGGGATCATGACCTGATCTGAAGGCAGACGCTTAACCACTGAGCCACCTAGGCACCTCTAGGCCTAAATTTTCAATGAACTAATTTTGAGAGGATATCCCACTTTATCTTGCTTTTCAGACAATATGGTATATAATGAGGTGATAAAATCAGTGTAACCCATGTAACTCTACATGAGGAAATTGATTTCTTTTTGTGATATGTACCAACTCTTAACAGTATTTACTTTGTCTGAAATTCCAGAGTGAAAAATTCATTTTTTTTTTTGGTCTTCTTTAGCAATGCATTTTTCCCACAGAATGGTGATTTCTTCTTACTTATCAGTCCTTTACATCAGGGTTTACCAAACTTTTCTGTAAAGGACTAGATAGTAAATAGTTTAAGCTTTGCAAGCCAAGAGGCAAAAATCAAGGATAGTATGTAGGTACTTATATAATGAGAGAAGACAAATTTCCACAAATATTTATTGATGAAATTCAGAATGATATTAATGAATGCTGAAATTTGAATTTCATATAATTTTCACTTGTTATGAAATATTATTCTTTTGATCTTAAAAAAAAATGAAAAATCTAAAAACCTTTCTTAGTTCATGGGCCAAACAAAAACAAGTAGCTGGCCAGATATGGTTGGCAAGCCATCGTTTGCCAACTCTTGATTTATATCATGTTGTGAAAGTGTGTCAGTCATTTTATGTGATCATATTTTCCTCTTCGAAATAAAAGAGAGAACATGAAGACCTTGGGCATTGTTATTTGAAAGTGTATGTGAGATGGTGGAGCCTCTGGTGGAGGTAATTTTGGTTTGGTTAGTCTTGGCTTTCTGTTCTTACAAAAGCCCTAGATAAATAAAATGTCCAAAAAGTCCTTACTTTAGCTCTACTTTTGAAATGTAGGTAAAATGAAATGATTGTGGAAACTCATGAAATTTTTGAGAATATATCTCTGTTTCCTCTCTAAAATTTAGATATTAGTCTCACAAAGCTGTAATCATTGTGTTGTGCAGGTTGTTTTTCTTTGAAATATAAATTATATGATGATTTAATTACCAAGATTTACAAGTTGATTTCAAATGTTAATCCAAATTCTTAATTCTTTTACTTGTATTATCAAATCAAAACCATTTTACTTTATTATTTATGTTAATTAGTTCAGGCATGATTACCATGGTATTAACATAGAAAAAGGCTTGAGACGACAGTGGCATTTGTACCACTCTTGACCATCTGAAAATCAGAGAATTGCGGGATGAAAGTTAATGTGAAGTTTTATCTTATGAGGTATGGTATCTATCTATCTATCTATCTATCTATCTATCTATATACCACTTCTTTTTTATCCATTAATCTGTTGATAGATATCTAGGTTCTTTCCATAGTTTGGCTGTTGTGGACATTGCTGCTATAAACATTCGGATGCATGTGCTTCTTTGGATAACCACATTTGTGTCTTTAGGGTAAATACCTTGTAGTGTGATTGCTGGGTTGTAGGATAGCTCTATTTTCAACTTTTTGAAGAACCTCCATGCTGCTTTCCAGAGTGGCTGCACCAGCTTGCATTCCCACCAAGAATATAGGAGGTTCCCCTTTCTCCGCATCCCCGCCAGCATCTGTAGTTTCCTGACTTGTTCATTTTAGCCATTCTGACTGATGTGAGGTCGTAACTCATTGTGGTTTTGATTTGTATTTCCCTGATGCTGAGTGATGTTGAATACTTTTTCATGTCTGTTGGCCATCTGGATGTCTTCTTTGCAGAAATGTCTGTTCATGTCTTCTGCCCATTTCTTGATTGGATTATTTGTTCTTTGTGTGTAGAGTTTGATAAGTTCTTTATAGATTTTTGGATACTAGCCCTATGTCATTTGCAAATATCTTCTCCCATTCTGTCAGTTATCTTTTGGTTTTGTTGGCTTTTTCCTTTGCTATGCAAAAGCTTTTGATCTTAATGAAGTCCCAATAGTTCAATAGAGTTGACCATAGAGTGGAGGATCTATTCTGGGCTCTCTATTCTGTTCCATTGATCTATGTGTCTGTTTTTGTGCCAGTACCATACTACCTTGATGATGACAGCTTTGTAATAGAGCTTGAAGTCCAGAATTGTGATGCCACCAACTTTGGCTTTCTTTTTCAACATTCCTCTGGCTATTCGAGGTCTTTTCTTGTTCCATATAAATTTTAGGATTATTTGTTCCACTTCTTTGAAAAAAATTGATTGTATTTTGATAGGGATTGCATTAAATGTGTAGATTACTCTGGTAGCATAGACATTTTCACAAAATATTTTCTTCCAATTCATGAGCATGGAATGTTTATGTCTTCTTCAATTTCTTTCATGAGTACTTAATAGTTTTCTGAGTATAGAGTCTTTGTCTCTTTGGTTAGGTTTATTCCTAGGTATCTTATGGTTTTGGGTGCAATTGTAAATAGGATTGACTCCTTAATTTCTCTTTTTTCTGTCTTGCTGTTGGTGTATAGAAATACAATTGATTTCTGTGCATTGATTTTATATCCTGACATTTTACTGACTTCCAGTATGATTTATAGCAGTTTTGGAGTGGAGTTTTTTTGGTTTTCCATATATAGTATCATATCATCTGCAAAGAGTGAGAGTTTGAATTTTTCTTTGCTGATTCAGATGCCTTTAATTTCTTTTTGTTGTCTGATTGCTGAGGCTAGGCCTTCTAGTACTGTCTTGAATATCAGTGGTGATAATGGACATTCCTGCTGTGTTCCTGACCTTAGCAGAAAAGTTCTCAGTTTTTCTCCATTGAGAATGATATTCGCTGTGGATTTTTCATAGATGGCTTTGATGATACTGAGGTATGTATCCTCTATCCCTACACTTTGAAGGTTTTGATCAAGAAAGGATGCTGTACTTTGTCAAATGCTTTTTCAGTATCTATTGAGAGTATCATATGGTTCTTGTTCTTTCTTTTATTAATGTATTGTATCACATTGATTGATTTGCGGATGTTGAATTGACCTTGGAGTGCATCCCACTTGGTAATGGTGAATAATCTTTTTAATGTACTTTTGGGTCCTAATGTCTAATAATTTGGTGAGAATTTTCATATCTGTGTTGATCAAGGATATTGGTCTGTAATTCTCCTTTTTGGGGTGTTTGTCTGGTTTTGGGATCAAGGTAATGCTGGCTTCATAAAATAAGTTTGGCTGTTTTTGTTCCATTTCTATTTTTTTGGAAGTTTCAGGAGAATAGGTATTAATTATTTTTTAAACATTTGGTGGAATTCCCCTGGGAAGTTGTCTGGCCCTGCACTCTTGTTTGTTGGGAGATTTTTGATGACTGCTTCAATCTCCTTACTGATTATGGGTCCTTTCAGGTTTTCTATTTCTTCCTGGTTTAGTGTTGGTAGTTTATACGTCTCTAGGAATGCATCCATTTATTTCAGATTGTCAAATTTGCTGGCATATAGTTACTCATAATATGTTCTTATGATTGTTTTTATTTCTTTGGTGTTAGTTGTGATCTCTCTTGTTTCATTCATGATTTTATTTATTTGGGTCCTTTCTCATTTCTTTTTGATAAATCTGGCCAGGGGTTCATCAATCTTATGAATTCTTTCAAAGAACCAGCTCCTAGTTTTGCTGATCTGTTCTACTGTTCTTTTGGTTTCTATTTCATTGATTTCTGCTCTGATCTTTATTATTTATATTCTGCTGGTTTTAGGCTTTCTTTGCTGTCCTTTCTCCAACTCCTTTAGGTGTAGAGTTAGGTTGTGTACTTGAGACTTTTCTTGTTTCTTGAGAAAGACTTGTATTGCTGTATACTTTCCTCTCAAGACTGCCTTTGCTATGTCCTACAGATTTTGAACAGTTGTGCTTTCATTATCATTTGTTTCCATGAATTTTTTCATTTCTTCTTAATTTCCTGGTTGACCCACTCATTCTTCAGTAGGATGTTCTTTAGCCTCCATGTATTTGAGTTCTTTCCAACTTTCTTCTTGTGATTGAGTTCTAGCTTCAGAGCATTGTGGTCTGAAAATATACAGGGAATGGTCCCAATCTTTTGGTACTGGTTGAGACCTGATTTGTGACTCAGGATGTGATCTATTCTAGAGAATGTTCCATGTGTACTAGAGAAGAATGTGTATTCTGTTGCTTTGAGATGGAATGTTCTGAATATATCTGTGATGTCCATCTGGTCCAGTGTGTCATTTAAGGCCTTTCTTTCCTTGTTGATATTTTTCTGGGAAGATCTGTCCACTTCAGTGAGGGGGGTGTTAAATTCCCCTACAATTATTGTATTATTCTTGATGTGTTTCTTTGATTTTGTTAATTGGTTTATATAGTTGGCTGCTCCCATGTTAGGGGCATAGATATTTATAATTGTTAGATCTTCTTGTTTGGACAGACCCTTTGAGTATGATATAGTATCCTTCCTCATCTCTTATTATAGTCTGTGGCTTAAAATCTAATTGATCTGATATAAGGATTGCCACCCCAGCTTTCTTTTGATGTCCATGAGCATGGTAAATGGTTTTCTACCCCCTCACTTTAAATCTAGAGGTGTCTTTGGTTTTAAAGTGAGTTTCTTCTAGAGAGCATATTGATGGGTCTTGTTTTTTTTTTTAATCCATTCTGATATCATGTGTTTTTTGATTGGGGGCATTTAGCCCATTTCCATTCAGGGTACCTATTGAAAGATATGAATTTAGTGCCATTGTATTGCCTGTAAGGTGACTGTTATTGTATATTGTTTCTGTTCTTTTCTGGTCTGCTAATTTTAGGCTCTCTCTTTGCTTAGAGGACCCCTTTCAATATTTCCTGTAGAGCTGGTTTGGTGTTGGCAAATTCTTTCAGTTTTTGTTCTGGAAGCTTTTTATTTCTCCTTCTATTTTCAGTGATAGCCTAGCTGGATACAGTATTCTTGGCTGCATGTTTTTCTCATTTAATGCAGTGAATATATCATGGCAGTTCTTTCTGGCCTGCCAGGTCTCTGTGGATAAGTCCACTGCCAATCTAATATTTCTACCATTGTATGTTATAGACTTCTTGTTGGGAGCTGCTTTCAGGATTTTCTCTTTGTCACTAAGACTTGTAAGTTTTACTATTAGATGATGGTATGTGGACCTATTTTTATTGATTTTTGGGGTTCTCTGTGTCCTGAATTTTGATGCTTGTTCCATTTGCCATATTAAGGAAATTTTTACAATAATTTGCTCCAATATACCTTCTGCACCCCCCTCTTTCTTCTTCTTCTGGAATCCCAATTATTCTAATATTCTTCTCATGGTATCACTTATCTCTTGAATTCTCCCCTCATGGTCCAGTAGTTGTTTGTGTCTGTTTTGCTCAGCTTCTTTATTCTCCATCATTTGATCTTCTATATTACTAATTCTGTCTTCTTCCTCATTTATCCTAGCAGTAAGAGCCTCCATTTTTTTTTTTTTTGGTATGTATGTATGTATGTATTTTTTATTTCTTTTCAGCATAGCAGTGTTCATTGTTTTTGCACCACACCCAGTGCTCCATGCAATACATGCCCTACCTAATACCCACAGCTTGTTCCCCCAGCCTCCCACCCCTCGCCCCTTCAAGACCCTCAGGTTGTTTTTCAGAGTCCATAGTCTGTCATGGTTCACCTCCCTTTCCAATTTCCTTCAACTCCCTTCTCCTCTCCATCTCCCCATGTCCTCCATGTTATTTGTTATGCTCCACAAATAGCCTTCATTTTTTATTGTACTTCATTAGTAGCTTTTTCGATTTCAACTTGGTTATATTATTGTTCTTTTATTTCTCCAGAAACCGTTTCTCTAATATCTTCCATGCCTTTTTCAAGCCCAGCTAGCACTTTGAGAATCATCATTCTGAACTCTGGATCTAATATATTACCAATGTCCATATTGAGTAGGTCCTATCCGTTGGTACTGCCTCTTGTTCTTTTTTTTTTTTTTTGTGGTGAGTTTTCCCCTCCCTGTCATTTTATCCAGATAAGAATATATGATCAAGAGAATAAGATACTAAAGGTATGACAAAGACCCCAGGAAAATGTATGCTAACCAAATCAGAAGAGACCCCAAACCAGAGGAAGAACAAAGGGGTAAGAAAGACATAAAAATAAAAACATTTATCTATCTATATCTATATCTATATCATCTATATCTATATCTATATCTATTAGATTGATGAGTAGAACATAGCCACACCCAGGTGATTCTGGGTGTATTCTTGTCTTTTAGAAGAAACTACCTCCCAAAATTTTAAAGAAAGAAAAACTTATATACATACAAAAATAAGGGTGGACATGATGAAGTGATACAATATGAATGTAAAGATGATATTTTAAAAAAATCTAAAAAGGATTTGAGAAGATAAGTTGGTTGTGAAAATAAAAGAAAAAAAAGGAGGGGGAGAATGTGTTTAGGCTGGAGACTAGAACAAAGCCATGTGCTAGATTTAGGGTATATTTTGATCTATTAGAAGAAATTATATCCCAAAATTTTATTTTATTTTATTTTTTTTTAAAGATTTTATTTATTTATTTGACAGAGAGAGATCACAAGTAGGTAGAGAGGCAGGCAGAGAGAGAGGAGGAAGCAGGCTCCCTGCTGAGCAGAGAGCCCGATGCGGGACTCGATCCCAGGACCCTGAGATCATGACCTGAGCCGAAGGCAGCCGCTTAACCCACTGAGCCACCCAGGCGCCCTATCCCAAAATTTTAAAGGAAAAAAAAAAAAAACCCTGTATGTATACAAAAAATAATTATACAATGAAGGGATAAAATATGACTATAACAATGAAGGTTTAAAATGATTTTTTTCAGAAAGGTATTATTGAGATAAACTACTTAAAAATGTTAAAAGAGGGAAGTTTAAAAAATAGAATAAGGAAAAAATAAAATAACAAAAAAGTTAACTTTGAAAGACTAAAGGATCATGGAGAAAAAGTTATGAATTCTATGTATGCTTTCACCTAGCTCTGGAGTTCCGCTGTTCTCTTTGATCAGTGAGCTTGGTCTTGGCTGGATGTTCTTGCTGATCTTCTGGGGGAGAGGCCTGTTGCAGTGAGTCTGAAATGTGTTTGCCTGAGTCAGAATTTCACCATCCTTGCCAGGGACCAGGCTAACTAATCTACTCAGGTTTGCTCTCAGGAGCTTTTGTTCCCTGACCACTTTCTATAGAGCTCTGGAGGATGGGTATGAAAATGGCAGCCTCCCAATCTCCGGCTTGGAGAAGCTGAGAACTTGGGTCCCCACTCCTCAGTGCACCCTCAGAGAAAAGCCGTCAATCACTCCCATCTCACTGGTCTCTGGCCATGCTCTGTGCTCACCTGGCCTATGACGAGTGTTTCTATCTCTGGCACACAGACTTGTTTGGAGTCTCCAAACCCAGCATATTTCTGCCACTCATTCCTGTGCTATTCCTTCTGAAGGAGGAAGGAGGGGGTCTCTCCAGATCTGCCACTTGTGGGGTCCCTGCTTGAAAAGTAGTGGTCCGATTGTGCCTTTGATCATGGTTTAAGGTAACCCTCGTCTGAAAGCTCACTCTGCAGCTTTGTCTCTGTAGTTGGCTTCCCTGTTCCAATACCTCGGCACTCTGACACACTCAGAACCCCCGATCTTTCTGTGACACTGTGGGACCTGAGACCATACTGTCCCTGTGAGGGCTCCACCCCCGCTTAGCCTCTGGAGTGACTGTCCCTCAGTGGAGAACACTTCTAAAAGTTCTGATTTTGTGCTCCGCTGTTCCACTGCTTTCCAAGAGCTGGTCCCTCCCCCTGCAGTCTATCCTCTTGTCGCTTTCGATTCACTTTTCTACCTGTCCTACCTTTCAGAAAGTGGTTGATCTTCTGTCCCTAGAATTGCTACTCTTCTCCTCTTCTATCTCCTGTTGAGTTTGTTGGTGTTCAGAATGGTTTCATAACTATCCAATTGAACTCCTGGGACCTGATGTTATTTTAGTCTGCTACTCCTCCTCCATCTTGGCCCCCTCCCCCAGAGCCTTGGTTTAAATAGATTATTTATTTTTCTTCCCCTTTTCCCCATGTAACTAGTTGACTTTTGGGGAGCTAAATGAGCATATGATTACAAAGCGATTTACAAATGAAATGAGTTCTAGATGTAAATTTGTTCTTAGATGAGCCTGTCTATATTATTAACTTAGTACAAGCAACAATTTCTGGAGTTCCAGAGAATCTTGAGGTCCTGTGGAGAGGGGTAAAGGTCTGAGTGGGCAGGATGCTGGTCCTCTCATCAACACTTTCCCTACTGCAACATTTCCTATTGATCTACTTTATAGGCTGAAGCTTTAAGTATTGAGTTTGTTAAACAAATTGACAAAAGAATTCTGCTTTAAAAAGTTGAAAACCACTAATTTAAAGATTATTTCTGATAGTCTTAATTCTCTTGTGCCTATCACAACACAGCCTTTTCTTAAGCAGTGCACGTGGAGTGCCTGTTCAAGCTACTTGATTTCTTGCTTCTCTCAGGTGGTGGCTTTCTTTTTCTTTTTTAAATATTTTATTTATTTATTTGACAGGCAGATCACAAGTAGGTGGAGAGGCAGGCAGAGAGAGAGGAGGAAGCAGGCTCCCTGCTGAGCAGAGAGCCCAATGCAGGGCTTGATTCCAGGACCCTGGGATCACGACCTGAGCCCAAGGCAGAGGCTTTAACCCACTGAGCCACCCAGGCGCCCCAGGTGGTGGCTTTCTTGTCATAACCACTAATGGGATGCCTTCTTGTGGGGCAGGGTCTTCCTTAGGACAGATAGGGAGAGGAATTAAGAAAAGATGCCCCAACTTCTTAGTTTTCAATCTGCTAAATTCCCTGTCCAACTCTTGCCTTGTAATTCACTACTCATGTCTCCTGTGAGGGTAGGTGGGGGGAAGGACAATTATCCAACCCCCATCCTGGTAATCTCTACCATAGTTCAGGGCTCTCAGGGTTCCAGAGTTACATTGTGGTGGCACCAGAGCTGCATTATGACTTTTGTATGCCCTATGTCCTTTGGCCTTTGGATATTTATGCTATAGAAAACATTAAAGGCTGAGTTCATTATCACATGTTCACCACTAGTATATTTATTTTTTCTTCTGATTTTTAAAGAATTAAAGTGAAAACATCTTTGTAGGTCCTTCAAATATCATGCCTGGCTCCCCCCAACACTGAGTCTACTGGATAAGTCAGCCCTGATTAGGGCAAGAAGATTTGGTTGGGGGAGGAGTACCCTTCTTTGTCCCTTAGTGGGATGTGTTAAGTTAGTTAATTCTTCTATTGTTTACTTATAGCATCCATCCCCATTTTCTGGTGTGCCTCCCAACCCCCCATCACATAACTACTATGCATCAGAAATGAGTTCCACTGGGTTGGACCAGAAGACAAATTTGAGAGGTAGAGTTGTCACCTCTCTCAGAAGACCAAGTCTTTCTTATGGGGTTCTATGTATCATGCCTGGCTCTCCCTTTCCTAGGTTTTTTTTTCTTCATTCCCCAAGTAACTCTTCATATTTATGCAAATGAGATTTTGGGAAGTCTATCCCATTAAACTTTGCCAAACATGTTCAAATATATCCGAATCCCATTTAGATTCAAGATGTGACTACCTATATATCAAACACTTGAGGGTTATTTTTATTACTCTTTTCCTTTGAACTGTAATAATAGCTTTAAGGAATATGCTTTTTTTTTTTTTAAGAAAGAGAGAGAAAGAGAGAGAGAGAGAGAGAGAGAGAGCATGAGCACAAACACATGAGCAGGGACAGGGGAAGAGAGAGAATCCCAAGCAGGTTCCATGACTATCATGGAGCCTGATGTGGAGCTTAGTCCCATGACCCTGAGATGATGCCCTGAGCTAAAATCAAGAGTATCAAGAGTCAGATGCTCCACTGACTGAGCCATTCTGGAACCCCAATAAGGAATATTTCTAAAAACCTTCTTGCTTGCACATGTGTCTGTGGGTCGGTTGGCTTGTTTATGTGTCATTGGCTCAGCTGGAGACTTTAGGTAGGGCAGCTTTATTTCATGTGTCTCCCCTCTGGAACCAATATATGGACCAGGTACTTCCATGTGTGTTTTTACCACTGGAGCCATTGGTTTGACAAGGGCATACTTTTTTTTTTTTTTTTTTAAGGATTTATTTATTTGAGAGAGAGAGAGTGAGAGCACATGAATGAGGGGAGAGGCAGAGGGAGAGAGTCTCAAGCAGATTCCTGACTGAGCACAGAGCCTGACAAGGTGATTGATCCCAGGACCCATGAGATCATGATTTGAGCCAAAATAAAGAGTCAGTCACTCAACTGACTGAGTCACCAGGTGCCCCTAGGCATACCTTCCTTATAGTGACAACAGAAGCTCAAGAGAAAAACATGCAAGAGCATGTTTAGAGTTCTAAATTCAGAATTAGCATATTGTTACTTCTGCCTCATTTTATTGGCCAAAGCAAATCACATAGATGAATTTAGAGTCGAGAAATAGGAAAATATGCTTTGCTTCTTTATAAGAAAACTGAAAGTTTACATGGAAAAGAGTGAGAGGTGAAGAATTGAGGCCATTAGTATGATTTGACACACCAGCCATCCACTACACTTTTAAAACTTCCTGAACATACCATGTCTGCTTGAGAAAGGGATTGTAAAGATTCATTCTGAGCCCCGTGTCATGAAGAAGGCTGGCAAGTCTATTCTTGCTATAAAATTATTATGATGCTTCCTGCTTCTTAACCCTGTGACTCCTTTGGTTTCTCTCCCACTGGCTCTATGAGTCTTGCCAGCTTTTCAAAGCCACCTACATGAGAAGAGTCTTTTTCTGATGCTCCCAACTGAGAACATTGGTCAAATCACTTGAAGACCTGGATAAGCTCTTTGCTTCCACCCAGAGATGAACTTTGTTGCTTTAAAAAGTGAGAGGAGGGAAATTAAGGACATAGGCAATGTGGTACAAGTTATCACAACTTCACAGAAATCAAATGAATAGAATGATTTTCCCCTTTATTTTTTTTTAATTTTTTAAAATTTATTTATTTGACAGAGAGAAATCACAAGTAGATGGAGAGGCAGGCAGAGAGAGAGAGAGGGAAGCAGGCTCCCTGCCGAGCAGAGAGCCCGATGCGGGACTCGATCCCAGGACTCTGAGATCATGACCTGAGCCGAAGGCAGCGGCTTAACCCACTGAGCCATCCAGGCGCCCCTGATTTTCCCCTTTAAATTGTAATCATCAGTACAGCTATTTGAGAGAAGCAAGTACACACAGATGTAGGGTTCATCACCACCCTTTGGAAGCAGACCTAGGTGTAGAGAGTGAAGGGACAAATAGGAAGATACCTTCCATCCCCACCTTACCTATCTGCAGTAAGGGGCATGTGTGTACTTCCCCTGAGGGAAGAGAAAGGACTTGAAAATATGACCACGGAGTCTTTTTCCACATGAAATGCCTTTTGCATCACTGGGCAATTTTAACTGCTACCTTTCTCTTAAGGCCTATTTTTATGGCAGTACTGCCTTCTATTTTAAATCTATTTAATCTGTTCTCTTCTCCAACTCCATGGGGCAAATTTACTTTTTGTGTCTTTTATGTCATATTATTGTTATTTATGTACACACCAATATATATGTTTGTCTAGGCTCTGAATACCTAAGTGATCAGAATCAAGTCCTACTTGTCTTTCTATTTTTAGTAGGATGGATCAAGTGAATGCTGAATCTGCACTATCAGATCATAAACAACCTGGAGGCAAGATTATTTATCTTGTGCCTTTTTATTCCTCACATTATCCTGCATAATTCTTTGGACTTAGTAGTCATTCCTTAAATAAATATTTGTTGAATGATACAAATTAAAATAATGCTTATTCTTGGAGACCTGAATATTATTATTGAAGTACTTATGTGTTATTAAATCATGTGTGAGATTAGGAGGGTTCAAGAATATTCTTATGGGTTTTCTGAAAATTTATCATTTCTATTCCCTGACTATACAAGAAAATTTTGGAGGAGCTGGAATTTAGCGTGGAGAAAGGATAACTAAAGGCTGATAATTAATGCTCCTTTATTGGTGATGTTAGTTATTCTTCATCTTAACCAATGAAAGTGTTTGTGTGTATTGCCTAGAATATAAGCATAGATTAGATATTATTATTCATAGACTTGTGTTAGGGTAATTACAGAATTTCCTTCATTGGCTTTGAACAAAAACCCCTTTTTTGGTGTGGGCTTATGACAGCTGCTTCTAGTAAGCTCTTCAGTTCTCTGTAATTCAGTAGTTTTTACAATGACTGTAGCAATGGTTCATGGGATGTGTTTTTTTAAGAAGTTTTTATTTTAATTTCAGTTCATTAACCTATGGTGTTATATTAGTTTCAGGGGTACAATATAGTGATTCAGCACTTCCATACATCATCTGGTGCTCATCACAAGTGCCCTTCTTAATCCCCATCATCTATTTCACCCATCCGCCACCCATCTCTTCTCTGATAACCATAGATTATTCTCTATAACTGAGGGTCTGTTTCTTGGTTTCTCTCTCTGTCAATTTTTCCCCTTGTTTTGTTTCTTAAATTCATGTATGAGTGAAATCATTATGATATTTGCCTTTTTTTTTTTTTTACTTATTTCACATAGTATTATACTCTCGAGCTCAATCTACATTGCAAATGACAAGATTTCATTCTTTTTTATTGCTGGATAATATTCCATTTTATATATACTACATCTTCTTTATCCATTCATCAGTTGATGGATACATTCATCAGTTGATGGCCACTTCTATATCTTGGCTATTATAAAGAATGCAACTATAAACATAGGGGTGTGTGTATCCCTTTGAATTAATGTTTCTGTATTCTTTACCCAGTAGTGAGATTGCTGGATCTTAGGATAGTTCCCTTTTTAAGTTTCTGAGGAACCTCCATACTGTTTTTCAGAGTGTCTGCACCAGTTTGCATTCCCACCAAGAGTGCACAAGTGTTCCTTTTTCTCCACATCCTTGCCAACATTTGTTTTTTTCTTGTGTTGTTGATTTTAGCTATTTTGACAGGCATGAGGTGAAATGGCATATGTCTTTTAAAGTTGCTGACATATGTAATGAAATATTAGATGATAATATTACATAGTGTATGTGGAATAATTATGTGGGACAAACAAGGGTATATTAAGTATCACCCAGTATTTATTGTTAATGCATATATTTTTGTTTTGATTAAAAATCCAGCACAAAATATTTCACTTTTTAATGGACTTTCTTAAGCAAAAAAGCTAACAAAAATTATGCAATAAAGGTAATAATGAAGAAAACACGTACTTGCCTAAATAAATGGTAATTTGTATGTGATTTTAAAATTTTACATTCTCTAGGAAATGTCATGAAATACCTGAAGAGCTAGAGTTTTACCTTTAGAAAATTTTTCAGTTATTTATTTTTTTGCAACAAATTACCCCAAACCTTAGCAGCTCAAAATAAGGAACATTTGTTATTTTATATAGTTTCTGTGGTTCCGGCATCCAGGAGCTGCTTCACTGTGATTCTGGCTTGAGGTTCCTCATGGGGCTGTCATCAAGATCTTGTTGGGGCTGCCATTATATGAAGACTTGACTTGGGCTGAAGGATCTCAATCACAAGACTGACAGTTTGGTGCTGGTAGTTGGCAGGAGATCTCAATTTCTTACCATGTGGCCTCTTCATTGGCCTGCTTGAGTGTTAACACAACAGTTGGTTTCTCCTAGAGAGAATGATCTACGAGAGAGCAAGGTAGAAGTTGCAGTATCTTTTATGACATAGCCATACACTATCATTTCTGCTATATATTACTGATTACACAGGTTAGCCCTATTCACTGAGGAGGGGACTACTCAGGGGCATGAATACAAGGAGGTGGAAACCACCGGGGACCATCTTGGACACTGGCTACCTGAGATTTTTGGAATAAGATCTGCAGCTGTTACTGCAAATGTTTTTGTTGAATATTAGGATAGGTTAGTTTATGTTAACTTGTTGAGTTTTAAATTTTCTGAATAATTTTATGGTAGAAGATATTTAAGAAAATTAATTGAACTTATTATTTGATTTAGAGATAGTAAACACTAGTAAGAGTTTCTTAGATTTAGTGTCATTTGAGAAGGCATAAGAAAAATATTTTAATCTTTCTTTAGATTGTGTCTTGGAAGTTTTAGTATTACAAATTCCTGTTGACTAAATAAACAAAAGAGGTATAAGAATTTCAAAGTCAACTGACACAGGCACATAATTATTCAGGGAGTCTTATGTTAAGATATGAAGTGAGAAGCACTGTTCTTCTTTCCCTCTTTCTCTGCCCCTAACCCCAAAAATCAATTGATCTCTTCCCCAAATTTGTTTTTCAGTGGCATAATTGGAACTGGTGCCTATTCTGGTATTTATGCTTTTATCCTCATCTCTCTTTATAAACTGAATGAATCCATGTTGAACTTGGATCCTAGACATAATAATTATGCTTGCTTGAATACATTGCTTGGGATTAAAGACATATTATTTCTAGGCTGTTATTTTAATTTCCCTAATTAAATAGTAAACTTCTTGAGGAAAAGAACCTTGCTTCATATTTCTCTTGGATTTCTGGCCCTAAAGCATTGTAGCAAAATGGTGATCACTTAGCTCATCCTAATTCACCAAATAGTGCTTAATTTGAAGGAATGTCATATCTAATATGGTAGATACCGTAACCTAGAAGCAGGCATAGTCACTAAAGTTTATCTATAGGTTTCCGAAAGAAAAAGCCCAGATTAGTGTTGCCTTCCTTGGTATAAATATCGAGGAGTAAAGGATAGTGCATTGTTTGACTGCAGTCTTGATCATATTCTGGAAATATTTTCGGATTACATTTGACCTGAATTTAACAAGCTTTTCATGAATGATTCAATAACTTTTTTCTAAAAGTTCTATATGGTTTTGTATCATGGGGCACCTATCAGAAAAGTGATATAAAAAGTATACATCTACTTGAAACACAGTGATTCTGGAAATATTTGTAGTTTTTTTTTTTTTTTAATAGGCTTAAGGATTTTACTTTATTCTGTTCGGACATTGTGGAAAAGATACCAACACATTCAGTTATAGATAGTGTCTGTAGCAATTTTGAAATTTAAATTTATATGGCAGCCATTCAGATTCCTGTTTTTTTTTAATCATGTTTTTCAGAACTGACAGTTTACTGAATACAGGGTCCAGCCATTCAGAACAATCATATAAAATGTTAAAAAGAAAAAGTCAAATGTGGTTGAGAATGATTGCAAAGCAGCCTTGACACATTCTTGGGCCTGTAAGCAGGATTCTACAGGCCAATGCCGGCAGGGTTTTGCCTGCAGGAAGCAAGAAAAAGTCAATGCAAATCAGGACAGTTTCTCAGGAGAATAACCTGTGTGGACAAGTATTTGTTTAGGGCCATAAAAATGTGTTTTCTTTCCTTCTTTCTGAAACTTGAACTTCATAGTAAGTTATTTAAAGGCAGGGCACCTTGAATAAGTGCTGATGAAATCATGAAAGGGTATATGTTAAAAACACTGTTTTGGTCCACGTCTTTGCAGCCAGTGTCCTTTGGGAAGAACCTGAATCGCATGAGGGAGAGTCGGGGGTGGGGGTGGGAAGTTGCTGTCCCTACCTCTCTTCTTTTGAAGATGATTGAAAAAATACTGAGCCTGCCTAACTAACAGGCTAGAGAGACACTGCTGCTTCTGTTGCTGGTCCATCTGCTTGAAGCAGTTTAGGGGAAAGACCATGGACTCTGTTTGTTTTGAATACTACACAGTGCACTTTGGGGCTCAGAGCTCTGGTTTCAGTGGCTGAAATTTGGGCTTCCTTCAGACTTCACTGATCTTTCAAGTTCCTTCCAGCTCTAGCATTCTGGGTTCTAAGTGAGACACCAAGGTAGAAACTGCTCTGTGAAACACATGAAAAATGTATCCAGGATCATCAAGTTGTTTCTGGCTTTTAAAAATTTGCTCAACACCGTGATAGACCATGTGAGTGATGGAGAAATATGTTATGCATTGTCGTTTCTGACCCAGGGAGACAAGATAGAATTAATCGTACATGTTAGGCAAAAGACAACAGTAGTTCTTTATCTCTGGGGCTGCTTTCTGCAGTTCCAATTACCCACAGTCAACCACAGTCCAGAAGCAGATCATCCTCCTGACATATTGTCAGAAGGACAGTAGTAGCCTAATGCTGGATCTCAGTGTGTATGTCGTTCACCTCACTTCACCTTATCACATAGATCTTTTATCATCTCATCACAAGAAGGTGAGTGTAGTATAGTAAGATTTTTTGACAGAGACAGGGACCATATACACATGACTTTTATTACAGTATATTGTTATAATTGCTCTATTTTATGATTAGTTACTGCTGATAATCTCTTACTGTCCCTACTTTATAAATTAAACTTTATCATAGGTATATCTGTATAGGAAAAACATATATATCTAGGTACTATCCATGGTTTAGGCATCTTGGATCATATCCCCTATGGATAAGTAGGGACTACTATAATTATATTTCTTTTAAAAATTTTCTGTGGCTTTTTCCTTAGTCCCAAATCCAAGATTTCTGATTCAAGTCCACTTTTGTATCTTGGTAAAGTTTTTTTTAAGTTTTTCTCACATTTCTTTCTTTCTTTTTTTTTTTAAGATCTTATTTATTTATTTGACAGACAGAGATCACAGGTAGGCAGAGAAGCAGGCAGAGAAAGAGGAGGAAGCAGGGTCCCTGCTGAGCAGAGAGCCCGATGTGGGGCTCGATCCTAGGACCCTGGGATCATGACCAGAGCCAAAGGCAGAGGCTTTAACCCACTGAGCCACCCAGGTGCCCCTTTTCTCACATTTCTTAAGGTACTGTTTTGGTAGTTTATAATTTTTTGCTGCTTTTGTGATTTTGTTCCTTTTCTCATTTTTATTTTTTTAAAGTAGGCTCCATGCCCAATGTGGGACTTAACTCACAACCCTAAGATTAAGAGTCATGTGCTTTACTGACTCAGCCAGCCAGGCACCTCCCACTGCCTTTCTCAATTCCTAAATTAGGTTTTTTGTAATGGATTTACTGCTAAATAACATTTTTTCTAATACTTTTGCAATAGATTCTTTTGGGGCTAAAGTAACAGAGTCAAGACTTGAATCCAATCAATTGGACTATAGAGCATGTGCACTCAACCACCTTATCATGCTGCCTTCTATGTGATTTTTCACTGGAGACTACCATGGAGATGATTATATGTTTCTCTTTTTTTGACTTATAAATTGATAAATTTTCTATGGTTAACTGAAGCAACTATTTTGCTATATATTTTTTTTTCATTTGACTTATGAAGTCATGTATTTCCTAAAGTTAAATGAAGCATTTTATTTTTTTACTCTTACTTGTTACCCCCACATCCATTTATTATATTTATAAGGAAAGTGGTCTATCATTTTCTTTTGTTGCAGTGTCTTTATCTGGCTTTGGTATTAGACTTATACAGTCTTCATAGAATTACTTAGGAAGTGTTCCCTCTTCTTTCATATTCTGTATAAGTTTAAGAAGGATTGATATTAAATATTTGGTAGAATTCACCAGGGAAGCCATCTGGTCCTGGACTTTTCTTTGTAAGGAGGTTTTTGATTACTGATTCAACTCTCTACTTGTTACAGGTCTGATCAAATGTTCTACTTTTTCATGGGTCAGGTTTAATAGTTTACTTGTCTTTGTAAACAGAATTCCTGACATTCACACTCAATTTTGTGACTCATTTTAAAATTATTTAGATTATTACTTACGTTTAAACAGTGTCTTTGCATATCCTTTCTACTTATTTATTTTTTATACTTTAACTTTCCACTTTGGAGCTTTAATTGCATCGCCAAATAATTTTTCCAGAACATAAATATATGTGTGGTATGTTTTCTGTGGGGTATGTATGTGATCCCCGCTGCAAAGGAGATATACAGAGTTCTTTGGGAAGTTTTTTGCCGTTATTCCTACTGGCATCTTTTCTGTACTTCCCTCTTCCTCTGGGACTGCCATTTTGTTTGATGATGTTCCACAAGTCTCTAAGGCTCTGTTGAGGTTTCTTCTTTCTTCTTTCTTCTTTTTGTTCTTCAATTTAGATAACATGGTTGATCTGTTTCCAAGCTCACTATTTTTTTCTTCCATATCTGTTCACATTTACCACTGAGCACCTCTATGGAATTTTTCATTTCAGTTAACGAACTTTTCAACTCTAGAATTTTTATTTTGTTCATTTCATAACTTCTAATTCTTTATTGATATTATATATTTGATGAGACATTACTGTCATACTTTCCTTCATTTGTTTTGACATGATTTCTTTTAGCTCTCTTAACATATTTAAAAAAGTGATTTAAAGTGTTTGTGTAATAGGGCCAATCTCTGGGCTTTCTAAAAGATGGTTTCTTTTCTTCTTTTTTTTTTTTAATAATTTTTTTATTTTTTAATAAACATTTAATGTATTTTTAGCCCCAGGGGTACAGGTCTGTGAATCTCCAGGTTTACACACTTCACAGCACTCACCATAGCACATACCCTCCCCAATGTCCATAAGCCCACCACCCTCTCCCGACCCCCCCCCCCCCCGCAACCCTCAGTTTGTTTTGTGAGATTAAGAGTCACTTATGGTTTGTCTCCCTCCCGATCCCATCTTGTTTCATTTATTCTTTTCCTACCCCCCCAACCCCCCACATTGCATCTCCACTTTTTCATATCAGGAAGATCATATGATAGTTGTAAAAGATGGTTTCTATTGATTGTCTTGTTTCCTATGTTGAGCTATGCTTTTTTATTTTTTTGCATGTGTCATATTTTTTTGGTTGTTGTTATAAACTGAACATTAATTTATTTATTAAAAGATTTTGTTGGGGGACACCTGAGAGGCTCCATTGTTATGTGTCTGCCTTTAGCTCGGGTCATGATCCCAGGGTCCTGGGATCGAGGCCTGCATCGGGCTTCCTTTCAGTGGGGAGCCAGCTTCTCCCTCTCATTTCCCCTGCTTGTGTTCTCTCTCTTGGTGTCTCTCTGTCAAATAAATAAAATCTTTAAAAAAAATTTTTTTTATTTGTGGTGCCTGGGTAGCTCAATCATTTCAGTGGCTGCCTTTAGTTTAGGTCATGATCCTAGGGTCCTGGGATCAAGCCTCACATTGGGCTCCCTGATCAGCAGAGAGCCTGCTTTTCCCTCTCCCTCTGCCTACTGCTCTGCCTACTTGTGCTCTCTCTCTCTCTAAAATAAATAAATAAAAAATAAAAAATAAATAAATAAAATCTTTAAAGAAAAAGGTTTTATTTATTTATTTGAGAGAGAGCATGAGCCTGGCGGGGAGGGGCAGAAGGAGAGGGAGAGGCAGACTCCTTGCTGATTAGGGAGGCCAGTGTGGGGCTCAGTCCCAGGACTGTGGGATCATGACCTGAGCCAAAGGCAGAGACTTAACTGACTGAGCCTCCCAGGTACCCCTAAACTGGACATTTAAAATTATGTAATGTGATAATTGGGAAAATAGATCCTTCTTTTCCCCCAGGGTTTGTTATTATTGCTGTTTTCTGTTGTTCTTATTTTTATTGTTGTCATTTAAAGAATTAGTGACTTTCTTGAACTAATTTTGTAAAGTCTCTTCTTTATTGCGTGTGGCTGCTGAAGTCTCTGCTTGGTTAGCTTAATAGTCAGGTAATAATTGAATATAGATTTTCTTGAATGCCTGGAACGAGTGTCTCTCAGATTTTGCTAAGGGATTCTTTTGTGTGTTGGGACATACCCTAGTACTCATGCAGACAATTTACAATACTGCATTAGTCCTAACTTCCAGCTTGCCTGGAACCTCAGTGTTGTCAGAGGTGAAAACTTAAAGCTTCTAGTCTCCTCTGAGAATGTGTACAGCCCGTGGTATTCATATCAGTGTAGAATAGGCACTTGACAATTGGCTTTTTTTGATTGTAATGTAAGTACCTGATGTTAAGTTTTTGATTGCTGAGGAATCCATTTCAAAAACATCCATCTTGAATAAACACATTGCCAACCACATAACTAAATAAAGAAGGATACCCTTCTCATGAAGTTCCTTTTTTTTTTTTTTTGGAAAGTTCTGGTTACCTAGTTAATCATTTGATTGCTGCTTGGGTTTTCCTTCCTTTGCTTTAATTGCCACACTTACATTTTAAATTCACTGATAAGGAGTGAACCTGCTAAACCCTGGGCATCCCACCCTCAATTCCAATGAAGTCAGAACCAGGTCCATATACTTACTCTTTATCCCTCTCTCTATCCTTACAGACTCGCTGTGGGGTCATGGGCATGCCATGTACCCTTTAGAACTCATGAATAGTAAACCTTATTGTTTCAAAGTTCCCTGATAGTTGTTGCTGAGGTACATTTTATATTCATAATAAGAACTATAGGACTGGTCCAGCTGTAATATTTGCTGTGGCTTGGGAAATTCTGTGGGGACCTACCACAAATAGTGTGGGCCCAGGTGGTTCCCCACAGGCATTTCCAGTTCATAACATCACTATTGATAGGTTGAGACTGACTCTAAACAACCAATACACATTCATATAGCTGAAAGTTACTAAAATACTTATTTTATTGTTATCTTTATTTTTCGAGGTTACTGGTTAGCTGGGCAGCAGATTATGGGAAGAGGGCAAGTTCTGAGGCATACAAATAAAGGAAGGAAGTATGACCCATAGAAAAGAAAAAAAACTATTATTGAAAAAGCCTAGGCATTGGACTTTAACTAGACAAATACTTTAAGTTTTCATCTATTTTTATCTTTATATTTACTTTATTGGGTGGTTTGGAGATGCTGTTTTGGCTATTCTGATGCCATTTTGACCTGGCTTTTCCTGCTTAGCATAATGTTCCTGAGATTTGCATTTTGTATATTAGTACCTCATTTTTATTTTAAGAATGCAATCTTAACTGGTTATTGTCAGTATGAAATTTTATTTGTTGAATTGTTAGATATGCTTTGGCCTGCTAGTTTTTTTTCAGTTAACTTTCTTTTTTTCACCAATTATATGGTTACATAATCTATTAATAGTAATATTTTGGTTTTCTCCCTTGTGTTATTTATACATGTACTCTTTCTTTTCATGTTGCATTGGGTCTCATCTGCCTAATGTTTTATTATGAAATATATTTGGTGCAGGAATCTGCAAAAACCTCTTGTGGGTTTTTTTTTCTGTTTCTATTTACTCTTTACTCAGATATGGGTGTTGAATTTTATTGAAATTATCCTTAGCAGTTACTGAGTTGATAACATGAATTTCTGTGGTAATCTGTTAATGTTAGAAACTAGTAATGAATTATGGGAAAAATTTCCTTGGTCAAGTTTTATTGTTTCTAAATATGCTCATTAATTTCCTTTGCAAATATTTTAATTGGGATTTTTGTGTTTATGTTCACAAGTGAGGTAAACTATAGGTTTATTAAGCTATTTTTAGCCTATCTTTGATATTGGTACATTACCTATATGAAATGTGTTGAGAAATTTCTTTATTATGAAATATTGTGTTCATTGCTCAGATTTTTCAAAATTTAATATTTTTGTCATATTCACTTCAGATTGGGTAGAGATACCCTTTGTACTTCTTTCCAATCAATCTCTCCCTCCTCAGATGTGAACAATATCCTGAATTTCGTGTTCATTATTGTCAGGTTTTTATACTTGAATGGTATATTTATAAACCTAAAAGGTTGTAAAGATTTTTTTTTTTGCAGGATTTCACATTTGCTATTTAGTTAGCGTATTTATTTTATTTATTTATTTTTAAAGGAATTATTTATTTATTTGAGTGGGGGCCAGGGAGAGCACAAGTGGAAGGGGCAGAGGGAGAGGAAGAGAGAATCTCAGACAGACTCCATGTGGAGTGTGGAGCTCAGTTGAGGGCCCAGTCCCAGATGAGATCATGACCTGAGCCAAAACCAAGAGTCAGACACTTAAATGACTGCGCTGCCCAGGCACCCTTAGTTAGTATATTTATGAAGAGCTGAGTTTCAGGAGCCAGTTAGTCTTGGTTTGAAATTCCTAACTATAATAATGAAATTTTCTATTTCTCTTCAGTTTTGTTAGTTTTTAAAAAAATGTCCTTTGAAGCATTGACTTTAGTGCCTATTTTTATCTCTTCTGACAAACTTTACTCTTGTATTATTATGAAATGGCTTTCTTTTGCTAATATTTCTTGTTTGAAGTGAAGTCTGCCTTTTTTTTTTTTTAAAGATTTTATTAATTTGACAGAGAGAGATCACAAGTAGGCAGAGAGGCAAGCAGAGAGAGAGAGAGAGGAGGAAGCAGGCTCCCTGTCGAGCAGAAAGCCCAATGGGACTTGATCCCAGGACCCTGGGATCATGACCTGAGCTGAAGGCAGAGGCTTTACCCACTGGCTCACCCAGGTGCCCGGAAGTCTGCCTTTTCTGATATTAATATAGCTACTCCAGTTTTCTTATGATTAATGTTTGTATAACTCCCTTCATCCTTTTACTTTTAACCTATTTGTGTCTTTATACTTTAAGCAGGTTTCTTTCCTATGGCAATCATATTGCAGGATCTTGTCTTTTTCTGCAGTGACAGTCTTTGTCTTTTAACTGGAGTGCCATTTACATGTAATTATCGATAAGGTTGAATTTATATTTACTATCTTGGTATTTGGTTTCTATTTGTCACATTTGTTTATGTTTTTTTCCCTTCTTTACCTGCCTTCTTTTAATTATATTTTCTAGCATTTTATTCTGTTTTGGACTAATAGCTTATTTATCTCTTTATTGTTTTAGTAGGAGTTATGGAGTTTACATTGTGCTTATTTAACTTATATCCCTATAAATAATATGCCATTTCACATATGATATAAGATCTTTTACAGAAGTATATTTCCTTTCCTTTCTACCATCATTGTGTCATTATTAATGCATACATCATATCTATGTATAAAACAAAACATTATTAATTTTATTTAAACCATCCATTATATTTTAAAAAAATCTTTAAAAAGAGAAAATGTCTTTTTTATTTATGCACATTTTAAATCATTCTATTACTTATTTCCATTGTGTGCATTCAAGTTTTGATCTGATACCATTTTGCTTCTTCTCAAAGAATTTCCTTTAATATTTCTTGTAGGTTTGATGACAATGAACTTTTACACATTTTGTTTGCTGAAAAAGTAGTTCACTGTCAGTTTTGAAAAATATTTTTGCTGGATATAGAATTTTATGTGGATGGTATTTTTTTTCATTATGGGTACTCTAAATACATTTCTTCCTTGTCTTCTGGACTACATAATTATGATAGGAAGCCTGCAATGTTAGTTTGTGGTAATTAGCTGTTGGTAATTATTAGTTTCTTTGTAGTTAATGTTTCTCTGGATGCTTATAAGATTTTTTTCCTTTATTATTAGGTTTTATTAATTTTGATTATAATGTGGTTGGCATCATGTTCTTTATGTTTCTGCTTGGTATTCATGAAAATTTTTGCATCAATGGGTTTATAGTTGTCATCAAATTTGGAAAATTTTGGCCATTTTTTGTACAGATATTTTCTGCTCCCTTCATACTACCCTTTCTGGGACTCTAATTAAATATTATGTTAGGCTGAGTATTAATTTTCTTTCAGTTTTTATTTCTCTCTGTGATTCATTTTGTGTTGTTTCTATTGCTGTGTCTTCAAGTTGACAAATATTTTCCTCTATAATTTTACTCTGTTATTAATGCCACTCAGTGAAATATTTATTTCAGATAATGTTTTATCTAGATATTCCATTTGATTCTGTTTTTATATCTTACATTTGTTTCTTATTACATTTACATCTTTGAACATTTTAATATTTAAATTAGAAAATTTAAGATCCTTATCTGCTAATTCCAACATATCTATCATATCTAGGTCTTTTTCTAGTGATTTTTCTCCTGGTTGTGTACTACATAATTATGCTTCTCCATGTGAGTAGTAAAATTTGATTGAGTGCTGAACATTGTGAATTTTACATTGTGGAATATAAGATTTTGTTGTCTTCCTCTAAAAGTGTTGGAGTTTGTTCAAATAGTCTGTTAAACTACCTGAAGATCAATCAGCTTGATATTTTCAAGTATTATTTTAAAAATGTTGTTAAAGTCCTAAGAAGCATTTGCTCTAGAGCTAATTTAGAACTACTATTAATGTCTGCCTCTTCTGAGGTTTTTAATGAATGTACCACGTATTCAGCATGTCTGGTGGGAGAACTGATGATTCCTAGTCTTGTGTGAGCTTTGGGAATTGTGGTTAGAGCTCTTTGGTAATTGTTCTCCCCGCCCCAGGGAGGGTTAGTTTATCTTTGTCTGCCCTCATGGGTTTCACTACTGTAGTAACAGATTGGTATTCAGTCAATAACCCGAATACTTGATTCAGATTCCTGGAGCTATTTTTCTGTTGTTCCTTCCTTTCCATACTATGCCTTAACAAATTCTACCCTCTTTGTCTTCCCCTTTCTCCAATTTCTCTTTCTTCAACTTAGTGAGATACCTGGATTCTGTGTTGTTTTCCTCTATTTTGTGTTGTGGTCTGGAAATTGTGAAAGGCAGAAATATGGATTGATTTGCTTCTTAACCTATTTTGGTTTCCATTGTCTTAGTCAGTATAGTTGTGCACTGCTTATTGCCCAGTCCTAAAAGAGTTGCTCTTATATTTTGTCCAATTTTATAGTTATTTGTGATAGAAAGGCTGAAGTAGAAGCCAATGGCCTAAGTTGTATCTTTTTGATGAAGCAAAGAAAAGGTAATGTTTTAAAGCACAGTGAATGTTTTTTAATTGCTATTGATGTCATTAAAGTCTAGAGGAGAAATGGGCTGTCAAAAGTCATGTAATTGAATTGAATCCCCATTTTAAAGATGATAGAACTGAGGTGAGGAGGAGCATAGTAACTTGCCTGTAGATACCTGGTCTGTGACTTTGCAGTTTGGGCAGGAGCTGGGTTTCTTTATTTCTCTTTGTTGTTAGATGTTGTAGTGTGCTATCTTCTTACCACTTCAGCTGAATGAGAGTTTATCATAGCAATTAACATTAGTAATGATAAAAATGATGTTAACAGTTATACTCATTAAAATTTAAAGTATACTCATATTCCTTCTTGCTTTGAGTTAGATTAAATTTTAGTTTTTAATATATCTTCCTTGTACAGCCGTTGAATAGCAGTGTTTTACAAAATCTGTACCTATACCTAATTGTCTGATTAAATCTGATGTTATATCTATTGATATCAATAACTTAAAAAGCCATGAAATTGGAATAATAGATAAAATATTTTCATTGTAGCTTTTGTTTTATGTTTCCTATTTACTGCATAATATTTAGCTTAAATTTCTTTTATATATTCTCTGATTAAATTACTGCAATTTTACTGCATTGAATAATATACCTCTATGATGTTAAAAACTGGCATTATTTTTATTGTTTTTTTTTTCTTCTTCAAGGATATATCTTTAATGGGGAAAGTGTACTGGCACAAGCCATCTCAAGAGCAAGCAGAGCAAGGATTACAGATAAATCTTGAGGAACCTCAAATGGTAAAGTTTTTAATAAAAAATCCTCTTTGCTTATACTGAAGTAGTGGTTTGTCTCTTGTTGCTTGAATGCTTGCTTAGACAGTTAAAAAAAAACAAACAAACAACCTCCCTTCACGCATTTTAGAGGTTTGTTTAACCGTATGAACATCTAATCCAATATCACATTGGAAGTCTTGGCTATTTTGGCTCACCGTTGCTGCCTATCATAGACCTTCTGAGCTAAGGCCTAAAACTCTTTCCAGAAGGGAAATATTTTAACAATTCCTCTGGCCTAGGCATTTATATTCAGAAAGTTGTTGAGGGTTAATTAAAGGTTGTTAGCTTCTAAGAAGCATCATCATATATTTTATTTAGCTAGAAAAAATTTTTATAGCATTGATGAGGGAAAGGTTTGGTAGAGAAATAATGGATTGTTGGTGACAGAAATTTGTTTCAGAAGTAAAGATTCCTTTTCTTCTATCACTGGCAAAGTATTTATAGGATTCAAAGCAATTTGGAATACATTCCCTATGGATAGGACATGTCTCCCTGTGTATAGAAATCTACAGTTACATAAAAACAAACCATTGCACCATGATCATTTCCTTTATAAAGGATTTGTAAAATATTGTTACATAGCAAGCTCCTTTAGTTCCTGAAAATGAGTCCACATACATAAAAGATTCAGATTACATTTCATTTTTATCATAATATGTTATCATTAGAAAATATATGGAATCTTTCCACAAATGTCATGGATCTTATAATGTTAGAGTTTCTACAACTGATTGAACTACCAGGGTCTGAAATGCTTCTGGATTGAGACCATGCCTTTTTCTGCTTTGTATTCTTATCTCTTATCCCAGGACCCTACATGTGTAAGGCTAATATATAGATATATCAATTTTGAAACCTTCCCACATATGCTTTGAACTCAAAACTGATATTTAGGGTAGCTTTCTCTAGGGAACACCATTTATAGGTAGATATCGAAACCACTGATATATAAGCTTCCAGTGGGTATTATAAACTGAAAATACAAGATTAGTCAGGTGTGGAAAAATAGAAATTCTTCATTAATACCATTTGACTTAAAACCATTTGCTGCATTCATGTAAAGTATAACAAAAGATACCATTTTTCAGGAAAATATGCAAAGGGCCCAATATCAGGTACTTGACTTAGACATCATTTTGACTCTTTAAAATAAAGATTTAAACAAAAATATTGATTTCTTTGTAATTCTGTGGGAATCATTCTCTCAGTTTTGACATTTACAAGCAATCACTGGACTTTTTTTGGCCACTGGCTTTTTTTTTTTTTTTTTTTTTTCTGCTAAAGTGGCATTTAATGTTGAATCTTTTGATAAACATATATTTTTATCCCCAGGGGTACAGGTCTGTGAATCACCAGGTTTACACACTTCACAGCACTCACCAAATCACATACCCTCCCCAATGTCCATAATCCCACCCCCTTCTCCCAAACCCCCTGCCCCCGGCAACCCTCAGTTTGTTTTGTGAGATTAAGAGTCTCTTTTCCATGAGATTTATTTATTTATTTTAGAGAGAGAAGGAGAAAGAGAGCGCATGTGTGCACGCATGGAGGGATGGGCAGAGGGAGGCAGAGGGTGTCTTAAGCAGACTCCAAACAGAGCATGGAGCCTGAGGTGGGACTTGATCTCATGACCCTGACATCATGACCTGAGCAGAGACCAAGAATCTGATGCTTAACTGACTGAATCACCCTGGCACTCCTGGCCACTGACTTTTTAAGTTAGAAAATACCTTTTAACTTGATACCTGGTCATGGTAAAAAGGCTCCTCTGTGATATCTTTCATTTCAGACACTCTGCCAGAGAGCAGAACTCTATCTGTCCATCCTACCTGTCCCTTAGGCTTCTAGAAGTTTACTGGGCTGATATTTATCTGGGGAACATTGGCTAACATGCTGTCATCTGGTTGTGCCTGCATCCTACCCTCAGAGCATGGTGGTCTCACTTGTGAACATCTCAGTGCCACAGGTCAGAGATCTCTTAGTTCTTTGATGCAACTTATTTTCTTTAAGTACCTACCATTTCAAGTACAATAGTTTTTGAATCATCATGGAGAATAATTTCCTCACATACTTATTTAAAAAAAATCAAAGAGTTTATTTATTCATCCCTTTTCTTTCAACATGGTAGGCTTTGTTTTAGACATGGTTAATATAAAGATAGAAAAGACAGTTCTTGACTTTGAGGAACTCATTTTATGGAGTAGACCAATATATAAAGAGACAAAGTACAATACTGCTTAATGAATATTCTAAATAAAGACTACATAGCAGAGGAAAAAATTGATATAATTTTCTTTCATTTATTCATTTACTTGTTCACAAATAATTGGAGATGGTATAAATGCACTAAGTTTTTGAGATATAGAGATAGGTAAGATATGATTTTTTTGTTTTCTTAGATTTTAAGTTTTAAAGTACTTAAACTTTCTGGTCTCAGGATGACTTTAAACTCTTTTTTTTTTTACAGTTTAAATATTCTTTTTAAAAAATTTTAAATTTAATTAATTAACATATAATGAATTATTTGTTCTATAGGTACAGCTCTGATACATCAGTCTTTATAATAAGTGCTTATTACATCACATGCTCTCCTTAATGTCCATCACCCAGTTGCTGGAGGATGCCTTTAAACTCTTGAAAAATATTTTAAGGATCCAAAGAAGTTTTTGTTTATATGGATTGTATCAATCAATGTTTACCATAATAGAAATTAAAACTGAGAAAAGTATAAAATATTTATCCATTCATTTAAAATAATAATAAGCCAATTACATATGAACATCGAACATACCATTTTAGAAAAAAAATCTCAAAAAATTTTAGCAGGAGCATTTTTTTGCGTATCTGTATAATACCTAGTTTAATAGAGAGCTAGAGTCTCATATCTGTTTCTACATTCAATCTGTTTTGTATGTTTTTTGGTTGAAATATAGTAGGTAAGCCTAGTCTCATACAGATTAAAAAAGGAATAATATTTTAACAACTTCTTAACAAAATTATGGCCATTATTCTTTATTAATATACCAAAACTCTACAAGTGGTAGTGTCTTAAAGATGAGTTGCAATGAGGCATCTGAAACAAGATAAAGTAACGTATTGTATATCCTTACATTAACATCCATTGGTCTACCTTGTTCTTTGAATGGCTCTTCAACCCCTGCATGCTTTTGTAAACTCACATGTTAATCATATGAAAAGTATTGGTTCACTGTTTTACCCACTACTGCTTTTCCATCATGAGTGCAAGCATCAACACAGTGAAAAAGGCAAGTAAGACTTGGTATTATTATGAAAATAGCTTTGAAATTGCAGATCCCCTGAAAGGGTCTCAAAGATTGTCAGGAGTCTGTGGACCACACTTTGAGTGCTTGTCTATTGGGAGTAGGAGAAAGAGGGTAAGAGAGTGAAGATTGGATTCAGGTTGTCTAGGTTCAAACAGAGCACTGCTACTTACTCTCACTGTGACCTTGGGTTGATTTCTTAACGTTTGAAAGTCTCATTTTCTTCATCCATAAAATGGGGTTACAAACAGTTCTTGCTTCGTGGAGTTGTGGTGAAGATTAAGCTTAAATGAAATAATGCTCATGTATGTTGATGATTATGATTATGATAATGATTACTTAGACAACTACAATGCAGGCTGAAAGAGAAGGAGGGCACAGGATACAGACACAATCTGTAAAGGTTTGGTGGCAAAGGGAAGGCTCGGCAGAGTCCTGAAGAGGGTCAGTTGCAGCTACAGGATTGTCACTGCCCTCTCCTCAAGCTTCTCTTTCTTTATTTTCTGTTTTGACGGGTGGTACCTTCATCTGTTCAGTCTCCCAAACCAGAATTGGGAGTATGTGTTGAAGCCAGGAGAAGAGAAATTGAAAAGAAAGGGAGTGATTCACATGCCAAAGCTATGGAGGATGGAATGAATGAGTTTATCATAGAAAGCACAAGGCCCATAACACACATCACCTGAGCATATCTGTTCTGCCATTTTATGAAAAATACTTTATTAAGCCCCCTTTTTACAATGAGGAGAATGAGGCTAAAAAGAATTAAGTAACGACCAAAATCACTCATCTATTAATTGAAAGATCCAGGATTTGAATAATGTCCCATCTAGTTATAAAACTTTTACTCTTTTCATTGCACCATCCAATAAATAGTTTTATAGAAATATGAACTCCAGATTAAAGTTTCATTTTACAAACAAATTTCTTGGTTTAGCCATCCTTTTTGTATAATAAAGATAAATAGTATTTGATGCTGTATGACATCTTTATCCTTTATTTTACTTATTAGCAAATGAAAATGTATTGAACAACAAAGTGATGCAATTGCATTTTCAAGTCATTCTCTAGAATTCAGACTTCTGTATAAATCAGACTGGTTTTATCCATCTGTTAATTTGAGGCAATGAAGCTTTAATTGCCAGTATTCCATAATCCCAAATAGTTTTGGTTTAAAATTGGGTAATATCAAAATATGGTTATAAAGATGCTTTACCTAAGACTTGGTGAAATACAGATTAAATCAATGAGATATTTTTAAGGAACACAAAATAGTTTTGAGAGTAATATTTTGTGAGGGCTTTTCACTAGGGCTTACAATGGAGTGGGGATGTGTGGTAGTCTTCTCGAGGCCTCTGGGCCTCTGGGTCAGCTCTTCTTTGAGTACCTGAAGTCAGGCTTCTGGAAGAGCATCTAGTTAGCAGAAATCCCATTTCTCAGGACCGATGAGCCTCAGAGGTGAGATGTTTCAGTGGGCCTTGATTTTGCATGATTTTGCGGTGAAGTCAGGGTCAGATTGGTGTCTCATGGTTTCCTTAGAGTTGGTGCATAGTTACTGTGGGGTAGCTATATTTTTCTGAGACAAGAACCAGAGAAAATAATTTGCTAGGCTTTATATTGTTCTTAAGTCAATTTGAATTTCTCTTTTTAAATCTTCAGAAGAAATTTACCACCTTTGGTTAATTTTAATCATGCATTTTTATTATCATTTTGTGGTTAGAAAAAAGCACTGTGTGACTTAAAACTTTGGGAGGACCAATAAGAAGAACATTCTTGTACATTTATGTTTTCCCACAGAATATGCTTGAAGAACTTCCTAAAGCTATCTCAAGTATTTTCCAGCTTGAGCAAGAAGATATGTTAGAGTGGGGAGTCTCAGAAGCAGGAAGCACAGTATGTAAATCTCAGGAAACTCTGGAAGTTCGGCCAGCAGATGAATCGTCTTCGTTGAAAGACGAACAGCCCACAGGTGATTCCAAAGCAGCCAAACAGGCATCTTCAAAGGTAAAACACTATTTGTGTTTGAAAAAGTTATGATTTGTGTGGATGTGCAAGTGTGAAGAAATGGATCAGGCAAGGGCCATGGCGTGGAGGTGGATTCGCCCTGAAAAAGGGCCTTCTACTTGTAAATTACTCATTTGGGAAAAGGGGATATCTGTATATTAAGGGCTTTTTGTCTCAACCCTAATCACAATTCTGGGGAGAGAAGACATTTTTTTTTTTTTAAAGATTTTTAAGTTATTTATGACAGAGGGAGATAGCAAGAGACAGAACACTGCTGAACAGGGAGCCCAATATGGGGCCTCAATCCCAGGACTCCCAGGATGCTGGGATCATGACCTGAGTGGAAGGCACACTCTTAATAACTGAGCCACTCAGGAAGAAGATACATTTTTAAGGAGGGAAGAAAACTCAGGGCTTTCAGAAACTGACCCAAAGTCCTCCCATTACCATCTTGAGGGAGTCAGAAACTGGAACCCAGGGAACAGAACTGGGTGAATTTTGTATGTTTTATAACTTTGCCCTGTTTGGGTTTATCCTAACCCTAAGTCTTTTCCTGTTGTGAGAATGTTTCTCAGATTTATTTTATCTATGTATAATTTAAATAACTTTTTACCATATCTGTATATTACTTTACTACTATTCACTTGGTACTTTTCTTTAATTTGAGTTACTTTTTGACTTTAATGAATTTATTTAAAATGGGTACATTTTATTAGGATACGGGGTGCCTGGGTGGCTCAGTGGGTTAAAGCCTCTGCCTTCAGCTCGGGTCATGATCCCAGGGTCCTGGGATCAAGCCCCGCATCGGGCTCTCTGCTCAGCAGGGAGTCTGGTTTCTCCTCTCTCTCTCCCTGCCTCTCTGCCTATTTGTGATCTCTGTCAAATAAATAAATAAAATCTTTAAAAAAAAAAGCCACTTTTCCCTGAACCACAAAATATTATCTTATTATCACCATGGATCCTCTCTCTAGCTGATTCAAATGGGAAGGTAAACAACCTTCCCTCTCCTTTTGGGTACCCTCTCCTATTAAAGACAGTATTCCTGCTATTTTTTCACCCACGTCAACTGGCCATTCTTTAACTTGGATCCAAAATTCCCAACTCTGAAACCTTGGGTTTATCTGTGACCTCCCCTCCCCTTGCCTTTAGCCCACAATGAGTCTCCAAGAGCTAGATTACTCCTAACATTGTTGTTTGTAAGGTTTTCTTTCTCTTTTCTAGTTGCGTTCATCCACTTTGTTAAGTGTTTTGCATATATTATCCTACTTCTAAAAATAGATTTCTTAACAAGACTGTATTTGAATAAACTGTCATAAAGAATATAAAGAACTGGGGGGAGGAGTCAAGATGGTGGAGAAGTAGCAGGCTGAGACTACATCAGGTAGCAGGAGATCGCCTAGATAGCTTATCAAACCATTGCAAACACCTACAAATCCAGCAGGAGATCAAAGAGAAGAGGAACAGCAATTCTAGAAATAGAAAATTGACCACTTTCTGAAAGGTAGGACCGGTGGAGAAGTGAATCCAAAGCAACCGGAAGATAGACCGCAGGGGGGAGGGGCCAGTTCCCTGCAAACAGCGGAACAATGGAGCACAAAATAAGGATTTTTAAAAGTCTGCTCCACTGAGGGACATAGCTCCAGAGGCTAAACCAGGGTGAAGCCCATGTGGGGCCAGTGTGGCCCTAGGTCCCGCACCAAGGATCGGGGGTGTCTGAGTGTCGCATAGCTTGCAGGTATTAGACCGGGGAAGCTGGCTACAGAGACAGAGCTGAGGAGTGAGCTCTCAGCTTGGGGTTACCTTGAACTGGTTGCAGGTTGGGTGAGCTTGGAGCGCAGGCAGAGGCCAGGGAGATGGGAGTGATTGGGCTCTTTTCTCTGAGGGTGCACTGAGGAGTGGAGCCCCGAGCTCTTGGCTCCTCTGGGCTGGAGACTGGGAGGCTGCCATTTTCATTCCCATCCTCTGGAACTCTACGGAAAGCATTCAGGGGACAAAAGCTCCTGAAAGCGAACCTGAGCAGAACACTTAGCCCGGTCCTTGGTAAGGGCAGTGCAATTCTGCCTGCGGCAAAGACACTTGAGAATCACTGCAACAGGCCCCTCCCCCAGAAGATCAACAAGAAATCCAGCCAAAACAAAGTTCACCTACCAAGGAGAGCAGCAGAATTCCAGTGGAGGAGAAAGCAAAGCATGGAACACATGCCTTTCTTCCTATGATTCTTTAGTCTTGCAGTTAGTTTAATTTTTTTTTTTATTTTTTTTCTTCTGCCAAATTTTTTTTAACTTTTACCTTTTTCTTTTTTAATGTTCTTTAACTAGTTTATCTATCTATCTATCTATATATAGCTATATATTTTTTTCTTTTTCATATTTTTTCTTTATTTTCTTTTAAAAATAATTTATTTTATTTTATTTTTTTTCTGAATGTCTTTTTATCCCCTTTTCTAATATATATATAATATCTAATATATCTAATATATATATTTTTTCTTTTTTATATTTTTTCTTTATTTTCTCTTTTTTAAAATAATTTATTTTATTTTATTGTATTTTTTTATGAATGTCTTTTTATCCCCTTCTCCCCTCCAACGATTTGGGGTCTCTTCTGATTTGGTTAAAACGATTTTCCTGGGTCTTTGCCACCCTTTCAGTATTTTATTTGCTTCTTCATATACTCTTATCTGGACAAAATGACAAGGTGGAAAAGCTCACCACAAAAAAAGAACAAGAGGCAGTACCAAAGGCTAGGGACCTAATCCATACAGACATTGGTAATATGTCAGATCTAGAGTTCAGAATGACAATTCTCAAGGTTCTAGCCAGGCTCGAAAAAGGCATGGAAGATACTAGAGAAACCCTCTCTGGAGAGATAAAGGCCCTTTCTAGAGACATAAAAAAACTAAAATCTAACCAAGTTGAAATTAAAAAAGCTATTAATGAGGTGGAATAAAAAATGGACGGTCACTGCTAGGATAAATGAAGCAGAAGAAAGAAATAGCGATATAGAAGACCAAATGACAGAAAATAAAGAAGCTGAGCAAAAGAGGGTCAAACAGCTACTGGACCACAAGGGGAGAATTCGAGAAATAAGTGACACCATAAGACGAAACAACATTAGAATAATTGGGATTCCAGAAGAAGAAGAAAGAGAGAGGGGAGCAGAAAGTATATTGGAGAGAATTATTGTAGAGAATTTCCCTAATATGGCAAAGGGAACAAGCATCAAAATCCAGAAGGTGCAGAGAACCCCCCCCAAAATCAACAAGAATAGGTCCACACCCCGTCACCTGATAGTAAAATTCACAAGTCTTAGCGACAAAGAGAAAATCCTGAAAGCAGCCCAGGAAAAGAAGTCTGTAACATACAAGGGTAAAAATATTAGATTGGCAGTGGACTTATCCACAGAGACCTGGCAGACCAGAAAGAACTGCCATGATATATTCACTGCACTAAATGAGAATAACATGCAACCAAGAACACTATATCCATCTAGGCTATCATTGAAAATAGAAGGAGAGATAAAAAGCTTCCAGGACAAACAAACACTGAAAGAATTTGCCAACACCAAACCAGCTCTACAGGAAATATTGAAAGGGGTCCTCTAAGCAAAGAGAGAGTCTAAAAGTAGTAGATCAGAAAGGAACAGAGACAATACAGTAACAGTCACCTTACAGGCAATACAATGGCACTAAATTCATATCTCTCAATAGTTACCCTGAATGTTAAAGGGCTCAATGCCCCAATCAAGAGACACAGGGTATCAGAATGGATAAAAACCCAAAACCCATCAATATGCTGCCTACAAGAAACTCATTTTAGACCCAAAGACACCTCCAGATTTAAAGTGAGGGGGTGGAAAACAACACATCTTGCTAATGGACATTAGAAGAAAGCTGGGGTGGCAATCCTTATATCAGATCAATTGGATTTTAAGCCAAAGACTATAATAAGAGATGAGGAAGGACTCTATATCATACTCAAAGGGTCTGTCCAACAAGAAGATCTAACAGTTTTAAATATCTATGCCCCTAATGTGGGAGCAGCCAGCTATATAAACCAATTATTAACAAAATCAAAGAAACACATCGACAATAATACAATACAATACAATAATATAATAATAGTACACAAAAATACAATAATAATACAATAATACAATAATAGTAACACTCCCCTCACTGAAATGGACAGATCATCCAAACAAAGATCAACAAGGAAATAAAGGACACACTGGACCAGACAGACATCACAGATATATTCAGAACATTTCATCCCAAAGCAACAGAATACACATTCTTCTCTAATGCACATGGAACATTCTCCAGAATAGATCACATCCTGGGTCATAAATCAGGTCTCAACTGGTATCGAAAGATTGGGATCATTCCCTGCATATTTTCAGACCACAATGCTCTGAAGCTAGAACTCAATCTCAAGAAGAAATTTGGAAAGAACACAAATATATGGAGACTAAACAGCAT
>NC_081569.1:85885247-85946418 GCF_022355385.1 Mustela nigripes
CAATCAGTGTGATACAATACATTAATAAAAGAAAGAACAAGAACCATATGATACGCTCAATAGATGCTGAAAAAGCATTTGACAAAGTACAACATCCCTTCTTGATCAAAACTCTTCAAAGTGTAGGGATAGGGGGCACATACATCAATATTATCCAAGCCATCTATGAAAAACCCACTGCAAATATCATTCTCAATGGAGAAAAACTGAAAGCTTTTCCGCTAAGGTCAGGAACACGGCAGGGATGTCCGTTATCACCACTGCTATTCAACACAGTACTAGAAGTCCTAGCCTCAGCAATCAGACAACAAAAAGAAATTAAAGGCATCCAAATCGGCAAAGAAGAAGTCAAACTATCACTATTTGCAGATGATATGATACTATATGTGGAAAACCCAAAAGGCTCCACTCCAAAACTGCTAGAACTTGTACAGGAATTCAGTAAAGTGTCAGGATATAAAGTGAATGCACAGAAATCAGTTGCATTTCTCTACACCAACAAGACAGAAGAAAGAGAAATTAAGGACTCAATCCCATCTATAATTGCACCCAAAGCCATAAGATGCCTAGGAATAAACTTAACCAAAGAGGCAAAGAATCTGTACTCAGAAAACTATAAAGTGCTCATGAAAGAGATTGAGGAAGACACAAAGAAATGGAAAAATGTTCCATGCTCCTGGATGGGAAGAACAAATATTGTGAAAATGTCTATGCTACCTAAAGCTATTTACACATTTAATGCAATCCCTATCAAAATCCCACCCATTTTTTTTTCAAAGAAATGGAACAAATAATCCTAAAATTTATATGGAACCAGAAAAGACCTTGAATAGCCAAAGGAATATTGAAAAAGAAAGCCAAAGTTGTTAGCATCACAATTCTGGACTTCAAGCTCTATTACAAAACTGTCATCATCAAGACAGCATGTAGTGGCACAAAAACAGACACACAGATCAATGGAACAGAATAGAGAGCCCAGAAATAGACCCTCAACTCTATGGTCAACTAATCTTTGACAAAGCAGGAAAGAATGTCCAGTGGAAAAAAGACAGCCTCTTCAATAAGTGGTGTTGGGAAAATTGGACGGCCACATGCACAAAAATGAAATTGGACCATTTCCTTACACCACACATGAAAATAGACTCAAAATGGATGAAGGACCTCAATGTGAGAAAGGAATCCATTGAAATCCTTGAGGAGAACACAGGCAGCAACCTCTTTGACCTCAGCTGCAGCAACTTCTTCCTACATACATCGCTAAGGGCAAGGGAAGCAAGGGCAAAAACGAACTATTGGGATTTCATCAAGATCTAAAGCTTTTGTGCAGCAAAGGAAACAGTTAATAAAACCAAAAGACAACTGACAGAATGGGAGAAGATATTTGCAAATGACGTATCAGATAAAGGGCTAGTGTCCAAAATCTATAAAGAGCTTAGCAAACACAACACCCAAAGAACAAATAATCCAATCAAGAAATGGGTAGAAGACGTGAACAGACATTTTTGCAAAAAAGACATCCAGATAGGCAACAGACACATGAAAAAGTGCTCCACATCACTCGGCATCAGGGAAATACAAATCAAAACCACAATGAGATACCAGCTCACACCAGTCAGTATGGTTAAAATTAACAAGTCAGGAAATGACAGATGCTGGTGAGGATGCAGAGAAAGGGAACCCTCCAACACTGTTGGTGGGAATGGAAGCTGGTGCAACCACTCTGGAAAGCAGCATGGAGGTTCCTCAAAAAGTTGAAAATAGAACTACCCTATGAACCAGCAATTGCGCTACTGGGTATTTACCCTAAAGATATAAATGTAGTGATCCGAAGGGGCATGTGCACCCGAATGTTTATAGCAGCAATGTCCACAATAGCCAAATTATGGAAAGAACCTAGATGTCTATCAACAGATGAATGGATAAAGAAGAGGTGGTATATATATACAATGGAATTGTATATACTATGTATATACTATGCAGCCATCAAAAGTAATGAAATCTTGCCATTTGCGACGACATGGATGGAACTAGAGGGTATCATGCTTAGTGAAATAAGTCAATCTGAGAAAGACAACTATCATATGATCTCCCTGATATGAGGAAGTGGACATGCAATTTGGGGGGTTTGGGGGTAGGAGAAGAATAAATGAAACAAGATGGGATCAGGAGGGAGACAAACCATAAGTGACTCTTAATCTCACAAAACAAACTGAGGGTTGCTGGGGGGAGGGGGGTCAGAAAAGAGGGGTGGGGTTATGGACATTGGGGAGGGAATGTGCTATGGTGAGTGCTGTGAAGTGTGTAAACCTGGCGATTCACAGACCTGTACCCTTGGGGATAAAAATACATTATATGTTTATAAAATTTTTTTTAAATAAAAAAAAGTTAAAAAAAAAAGAACATAAAGAACTTGTCCAAGTACAAATATCTAGTTAGGTTTTAAAAGCAAGACTTGAACTGAGATGGTCTAATTCTGGACCCTTTACTCTTTACCTCTTTGCAACAGTGCTCTTTCATAACAATAATTAACAGATGTCTGGCTAAGTTCAAATGGAAATTCTCCATTACAATAATGACTCAGGATAGAGTGGTCCTCATGATACTAGAAGGAATGGTTGGACAAGAAAGACTTGGGAGAATGGATTAAGAGAGCTCTAAACCAGAACCAGAAATGTTTCAAGAGGGCAAGAAGAGAAAACCATCAAAGACTTGATGGTGTATTTTTTTGGCATAGTGTGAGACATGTTAGTAATGCCATAGAAAGGCAGTAGTCCTGTGACTTGTCCCACCAAGTATCTTGTATTTATTTGCGTTGACATGTCGAGATCAGTTATAAACCATGAACTTTACTTTGGATATCTGAAGGCATAAAATTAGTCTCTAGCATCTCTGGTACAAGAATGAGGAATAATATACTCCAGCAAGCCAACCCGACTGGGGGGACAAGCAAATGGAACTAGCACAGAGGTGTGTTAAAGGAGTAGTGCAGGACTTCCACTGCTCAGATATATGCCAGAAGGTCTCATTCAGCAGAAAAGCAGATAATTTGATTAGTTTTTATGACCATTTCTATTCTTTTTTTTTTTTTTTTTTTTTAAGATTTTATTTATTTGCCAGAGACAGAGGGAGAGAGAACGAGCGAGCACAGGCAGACAAAGAGGCAGGCAGAGGCAGAGGGAGAAGCAGGCTCCCTGCCGAGCAAGGAGCCCGATGTGGGACTCGATCCCAGGACGCTGGGATCATGACCCGAGCCGAAGGCAGCTGCTTAACCAACTGAGCCACCCAGGCGTCCCTGACCATTTCTATTCTAAGAAGCTCATTAGTATAATAAAAATTGTTAGGACTCTCTCCTTAGTCATGAGCAACATGACTTAGATAAATTAAATAAAAAAGAGAAATGAGGTAATGGTGTCCGTGAAGAAATGACTGACACTAGGGCCTGCAAGAGGATTGTTGAACATTTTAGGAGGGAAACGGGTAAAAGTCCGTAAAAATATAGATATTACATGTCTTGGGATTCTAAATGGAAGGAAGTTTAAGAGATGCAGGATGCCCTAAATCTCCTCAGATTCTCAGAAAAATAGGATGCCTGGGTTGCTCAGTTGGTTAAGCAACTGCCTTTGGCTCAGGTCATGATCTTGGAGTCCCAGGATCATTGGGCTCCCTACTCAGTGGGAAATCTGCTTCTCTTTCTCCTTCTCCCTCTGCTTGCCTCTCCTCCTGCTCTCTCTTTCTCTCTCTCTGTCAAGTAAATAAACAAAATCTTAAAAAAAATTCTCACAAAAACAGTTATAAATGATCTACTGCATTCAGAGTTTTAAAGATACATAAAGATGAAAGAAGAAATAGACATTTACAGATAAACATGAAAGTTTCAAGTGGCTATAATAATTATATCAAAATGCCTAAGATCCAGAATGGGTTGAGAACTGTGAATCATGCTAAGAATAAAAAATTATTTTTTTTTTCAAATTAGTTTAAGAGCAAAGAGAGAAAAAAGGAAGGATAACCCCATCATTATGGATGAATGGTGTGAAGACAACATATGACAAAGCTGCCTTAATTTAATTTTGAAAAAAGGTTGAGGTTTTAAGTAAACAGAAATATGACAAAGAGAAAAGGAAGCTGGTAAACTTGTACTTTGCTTCTCATAAACCTGACAAGGAGAATAATCTTTAGTTTAGAAAGAAGGGGAAAAGAAGTGATAAAAGAAACTTGAAGCCCAAGATTGGTAAAAGATTTTAAGAGTAACTTAAGTTCCTGAGCCTGTCAGCTCAGACAGATGGGTTGAAGCCTGTTGTGCCCCTGTCCGCAGAGGTTTGAGGACAGGCTATAGTGGGAGGGGAGCTCAAAGCCTGGGGTCCGGCAACTGCAAATCTGAGATTGATCTTTTTAAGGATAAGGGTTATGGTTTCTGTAATGTATGCATTGATCAGATAACAGAATTCTGGAATGATAAAATGACTCATTAAAAGAGCTGTGAGAACTTTAGAAGAACCCCTTATATACAGCTTATAAGAGGAAGCAGTCTCGCTTGGAGCCAGCATGGGTTTCTTAAGGACAAACCACAGAAGACCAACCTTATTTCTTTTTTAGACTTACTGGACTGAGTGTCAGAAAAGTATCAGGCATGGAGTTCAATGAAAGGCTATCATGGTGAAGAGCTTGGCCTACAAGAAAGCTCATTAAACATTAGTTATTGTTATTAGCTTTTGGATTTCAGCAATCCATTTATACAAGCCTCCCAATGATGGTTTCGTAGACTAGACTGCAATCAGGTGAACTGCTAGACAGATTTGTAATTAGTTCTGCAAATGATGCAAATGATGCACCAGTCCCTGGTGGACTGTGAGAGGGCTGTGTCCATTGTAGCATATTTCCTAATAATTTGAATGAGAATATGAGAATTGTATTGGTAGATAACATCCAAATGTCATTGATAAGGTTGGTTGTCAAACCTCAGATGAAACTTAATTGGAATAAATATGTCTATGGTTCTGCCCTTGGGTCCAGAAGCTAATTGCATAGATATGGGATGACATGACTCAGAGCAAATGTGAAAGACTTCAGAGTTTTATTTAGGCCATGATTTTGTTTTGTGAGGGGAAGACAAGTGTAATTATCATAGTTTGCGCTGATTGATGAATACTATAAAAGACGATCATCTTTCTCCTGGCTGATCAGATCCCATCACACCTCACATGTCGTGTTCAGATCTGGGTTTACAATCCCAGGAGCAAAAAAGACAAAATGGAGACCATTTGGAAGAGAGCATTCAAGATGACAAAGCACAGTACTTCAGAAACACTTCATATAGGGTAGAGTTGAAGGGACTGCATGGTTTATTTGGGGGAAAAGTAGGCCCAGGAGAGTCAGCTGTATTCAAATATTTGATTGCCAGTCAGATGGAAGAAGCTAGACTGTACCTGTATGATCCTGAGGTTTGAATTGAGACTGGTGGATGAAAGTTGTTAGGCTCTATAACAAACAAACAACTGGAGGACTTTCAGAGAGAAAGTGGCTGCCTTTGGATATATCGAAGTCCTCCATTCCCCACCATGTTCAAGCCAGGATGGATGACCATTTGGTGGAGAAACTGTAAGGGAAATTCAAACGTTAATGGGGTGGTGAGATAGAATGGTCTGTACTCTGAGCTTTCCTTACTCATCATCACTTCTTCACCTAAGAAATCACAATAGCTCTCTCCTTTCTACTGCTGGGAGCCTAAACCCTCTACCTAATTTATAAAAACCTCCCTTTATCTGGCCTTCTTCAATTTTTCAACCATATCTCTGCATTTCCCAAGGAAAGCCTCCCTGCTTTCTTCCTTAAATCTAGTCTTAAAAAAAAAAAAACCAAAAACCAAACCAAACCAAAACAAAAACCCAGAACATCCCACAGAGAAAATATATTTTGATGACCTCATACCATGAATTCTGCAAATTTTCTAGGAAATCTAGGAAAATGATACTCTTAATACCTGTAATGATTAAAAGACAATTATTTAAGAGACAGAAATGCGTTTGATTTTCCCCAAGCAGTAGAAATAGAATAACAGTACAACTGTAAGAAGTACAAATTGGTAAACTTTGCTCAAAACAGTTATATAAAGCATTAAAGTTCATTTTGGCTTCTGCTTGCAACCAGTCATGCCAAACTTTTAAGAGACTAAGGGAAAATTCTATTAAAAATACCATTGAAGGGAGCCTGGCTGGCTCAGTTGGTGGAGTGTGTGACTCTTGATCTAAAGGTTTTATGTTTGAGCCTCATGTTGGGTGTAGAGATTACTTAAAAAAAATCTTAGGAAAAAAAAAAGCAATCAAGAAGAGTAGGCCATGGAGGGGAAAATCTTGTATTTCTTCTAATAGTATTAAGGCAATAAATAAAATATGTTTTTAAAAGATTTTATTTATTTGAGAGAGAGAGAGTGTTTGTGGGGGTGGGGTAGAGGCGGCAGAGGGAGAGGGAGAAGCAGACGACCCACTGAGCAGAAAGCCAGATGTGTGACTCGATCCTAGGATCCTGAGATCATGACCTGAGCCTAAGGCAGAAACTTAACTGAATGAGCCATGCAGGCGCCCCAGGCAATAAATAAAATATTATAGATAAATATGATACTAATATTTTTATTGCTATGAAGGTGTATATTTAAAAATTTAGAAAAGGATTTAGAGGAAAATATCGATTTACCTTTAGGATTTATCTTATGTTATAAAATACACATAGAAATTAGGAATTTAAATATAAGACCATTAAATATGAGAGAAAGATCTAATTCTCATGTTACAACTTTCCTTAATAGCCTCCTTTATATTTTCTTGAAGGTGAAGTCACCAGAATTTTTGCAAATTAGAGGAAAAGAAGTTAAGCGAACACAAAAAAGTAAATTAGGAATTCCAGAACAGAGACAAGGAAGGTGTTCAAAACCCTCGTGGGATCAAAAACTACCGAAAAAAAAGTAACTTCCTTAAGTTTACAAATTTTACTGCTTGAAGAGAAGTTATTTAATAGCATTGATACCTGAAAATGAATTTTTAAAGGAAAATTTAATGTTTTAGAAATTCATATATATGAGATCTAAGTTAAACTTTCTCACAGGAAGAACTGGTGTCAGATATTATGGTTGGGATATATGTGCTCTACTTCACACTTCTTTCCATAACTGTTTTGGCCAATGTACTTAGTTTAATGATTTAACAATGATATAATTGAATAGAAATAGCTCTTTGTGAGACTAAGGAAAATTAAATGTTAACCTGTTAGATCTGATATTTTTGGTCACAAAAATGACTAATTTGGATTAACTGCTAAGTATGTTGGTTTATTTCGTTATGATGAAATAAAATAAAATTCAACCCAACACAAAATATTCATAGGCCAATCAACTTAGTAATTTAGATGACCTTATTTTTCTCTACTTTCATGTTTTATCCTCCCTCCCCTGAGTTTTAATGGAGGGTCTTATTATGCTAGGGTACCACAATTTTGAATAATATGTGTAAATGCAATTTAGATTTATGGGTTTCTCTTTTGCCAATCACCTTGTTGAAACTGGTTTTCTCCTTATTTTACCACTAGGCTTTTATGAGTTGGTTTATTCTAGATTCTTCTTCATTTGACTCTTTATTGGGGCTTAAAGAAGCTTTAATTATTAGCTTTTGTTGTTGCTTAGGGCACTGAAAGGTGTGCTGGACATGGAAGACAACCTTTTTATGGCCAGCCTAGACTTTGTAAATGGATATTACTCACAATTTAGTAGCCGAGAATAGACTCATGGGAAAAGAATTCCAAAGTTTATGAAAGAGTCGAATTGGCATTTAAGTGACCCTGTACATGCCTTTGCTTATCTGCATTGCTTTAAGCTCATTTAGTTAGCAAGATTATGTATTAAAACAAATAGTGACAGCAGACAACAAGTATTTTACCTTCAATAAATAGTTACTGTCAGATTATCAATGAAGCAGAAACTTCGTGATTTTTTTTCCCTAAAAAACCTTGCATTTAGTGCATTAAGCAAAGTAGTATGGCCACACACAGAGTCAGAGTCTTTTCTTTTTTATGTCTTAGTGTTTCAAAGAATGACAAATAGTCCTGTTTAAGGAGAGTGTGCTATAAAAACATACAGCCTTTCTCGAGCATGCCAAAAATATTTGTAGATCTTTTTGATATATTTAGTACTGTGTTAATTCATTAAAATTGAAATGAGAAGTTTCCATTAGAGGGAATTAAGAATAAGATGGTGAGGAATGAAAAGCTGATAGTTAAGAAATTTGCATAATGAAAGACAATTTTAGAAAAATGTTTCTGAAAATCTTTTATTCACTACTCCTTTTTCTTTAAACACTTTTTTTTTTTTTAACCTAACTTTTCTCACCAGTGACTAGCCCCCAAATTAAATCATTTTCTTGGAAATTCAGCCATTTCTTGGAAACATAATGTTAGTTAGCTCAATGACCTAGGGAGATTCACTTGCAAATCTGTTATTAGAATATAATGGGAGCATAGGAATTCAGATTGGTTGTAGCACTTTTTCAAGGAAAAGAAATTCGTAATGTAATCTCAAGTACATTCCACTAGCCAGGACCTGTTCTAGACAGAATGATGATGTAGATGAGCTTGACTTCAAGAGCTCACCTTTTTTTCTCCTCTTTTTTTTTTTCTTTTCCCCTGTCCCAAGTTCTCTCTTTGGATCCCTGGCTTCCTGGACACCCATTTTCTCTCCTCTAGTTAGGTTTCTTTGTCTCAGGCAAAGAAACCTACTCAAACATGTACAGATTTTATGCCCTGTTCTTGTTGAGTCCTATGGTGTTTTGGAAATGATATAAACTGCTCTCTATTAGTGATTCAGTAATGTTCATATTGTGCCTAGTGATGGGTTAAGTGCTGTCCAATACAAATTAATAACAATAGCAAAAAAAATAAAACAGGCATTTCTTGAAACTCCCACAGGCCAGGAACTGTTTATTATCATCAATTATACAAATACAGTAGTTAGGGATTTCTTTTAATAGTTAGAGATTTTATTTTCATCTTACGGAAGACCTTCAGAGAACCTAGTGACATAGCTTACAAGTGTTAGAACTAAGATTCTGATCCAGGCCCAGCCACCTCTAAAGTCTAAATTCTTTATAGTTTGCTCCTATCTAGACTACATGGAGCAGTAGGTAGACAGCTCAGCATTAATCCATTAGATAAAGGGTCAGAAGGGGTGGCACAAGAAGGCAATGTATGAAAAGAGGTATTTGTCAAAAAGAAAAAAGAACAGTAAATTTTGCAGAGAAGTTTGTCTTCAGGCATTGTTTGAACGATATTTAAACATGGACAAAACGATAGGCGCACTTGATTTGTAACTGAAGGAACTGACGGGTGTTTCTGTCCCCATGAATTGTCCTGGAGACAGATAATAATAGCTTATATTTGCCTTGTGAGTGAAACTATTTTAAATGCATTCAATCCTTTCTTTTCTTTGTATTGCGGTAGAGTTGACATGCAATGTTACATTAATTTCAGGTGTACAACCTAATGATTCAACAATTCTGTTATGCTAGGCTCCCCGCAAGTGTAGCTAACGCCTGGCACCATACGATGCTATCACAATACTACTGACTATATCCCCTCTCCTGTGCCCTTCATGCCCATGACTTATTCCTTCCTGAGTTGGAAACTTGTATCTACCACTCCTCTTCCCCACTTTGCCCATTCCTCCACTGCCTCCCCTCTGGCAAACACCAGTTTGTTCTCATCTCCTTTCTTTCTTCAAGTAGCTTTATCCAGGAGGTGCTAATGTTGTCATTTCCAATTTTCCCTGGGATAAATAAATGAATTGACTTGCTTTTGAAACAGGATTTGAACAGAGTCAGCCTGACTCTGACCCCTGTGTTAGAAGTGCAGTCAGACTTTAAGAGCCTTGAAACTTAGAGAGAGGAAGGTAGATGAATGCAGCAAGAGACAGAAAACTGTGGTGCTGGGCAAAGGAGTATTTACAGACAGTGTGATAGAATTTTGCAGGAAGAATAGAAGAGAGGAAGAGACCAAGGCTGTGGTGCTCAGTCCAGCTCTCAGGCTGGAGTGATGAGGACCTGTACTGGAGTGTTTTGGAAGTGAGGGGGGAGAAGGAGCAGCTCCGAGCTGCAGAAAGCCCCAATTTTTCATAGGATGTGCAAGTGAAAGAAAGAGGAGTCAAAGATGGCTCAGTGTTTCATATCTTAGAGGCCAGGAATCTAGGTGAGATAGTGATACTGGAGATGAAATTCGGGAGGTCTCAGCACAAGAGTAAATAGAAACACTGACGCTTACTTTTCCAACATACAAAGGGGAGTTCAACTTTGGAAGTCATCCTCCGTTTGGAAGATGGAGAAAGAAAACAGTGACTAAATCAAATCATGATGAATTTGAGAGAGAGATGGAGAGCTGGGACAGCACAGGTTTAAAAAAGCTTGCACTTTCAGGAAGGTCATCGATATTGTCCGCTGTGTCTTCGAGGTCCTAGAGAACATGATCTAAAGTTCAGTTGATTTGGTTTGGTGAAAAGGGCATCATGTGATTAATGTAAGAGTATAACTTTATTTATTTTTAAAAACATTTTAAAAGAGATAGCAGCACACAAGCAGGGATGTTGGTGGTCAGAGGGAGAGGGAGAAGCAGGCTCCCCATTGAGCAGGGAACCCGATGCGGTGCTTGATCCCAGGACCCTGGGATCATGACCTGAGCCGAAGGCAGATGCTTAACCTACTGGTGTAGTTATAGTAGGGAGGCGGAGATGGAATCATACTGGATAGGGTCCACTTCCACCTCAGGGGTCATTAACAGGCAGTACTACGAAAAAAAAAATTGGATTATAGCCAGCAGCATTGTATGTAGATCCTAGTAGTTACCAATTTTATTGACCTCTCCAAAATAAGCCTGCTCTAAAATGATAATAGTATCTCCCATATAATAAGTTCCTTGTGGGAGTTAATGAGAATGTATAAAATAGCCTAGTACAGATCAGTAGTAGTAGTACATGGTAGGTGTTCTACACATATTTGTTGATTGGATGGTGAGTGACAATGGGAATTAAGAAAGATTTTCATGTCTTGTCTACTTTGGAAAGGCAGGAGAGAGGCAAGTTCTAGCAGAGTGGGAAGGAAGATGCTGTGTAAACTTTAGAGACCTGGGTTCCATTGATGTTAGTTAATGGATAATATGCTACATTGTTCTATTTCTTCAGGGACATTAACATTTGAGCAGAGTGGCAAAGACATAATGCATGATGGTTGGATATGGTATCCCCAACTGAGTTACAGAAATCAGCAGAAGAGGTTTGGGGTGAGGTAACAATGAGTTTGCTTTTTGACCTATTGTTTCTGAGCTATCTGTAGGTCACATAGATTGAGATCTTCAGCAGAAAGCTGGATATATAACTTTGAAGATCTGGTCAATGGTGGTATTAAATTTGTTATAAACCAGTATTATAGTTTTAAATCTTATACAATTAGACACCCTCTTTAGAGCCTAAATTGTTAACATCAACGTATTTTATATTGAAAAGACCGCAAATGATCAAAGAAGTCCACTTTCTTTTCTTCGTTGCAGAATTCTGCAAGACTACCACTTTCCAACCCTTCATGATCTGTGCACCACTGTCCCAGCCCAGGAGCTGCCTGTTAACTTGCACTTGGCTTCTCGAGTGTACCATACAGCTGACAAGAAAGGTCACAATACTTTGCTTACGATATTAGGAACCTCTTTCTTAGATAATCACTTAACAGATGAAGAGCGAAGAGACAGGTAAGAGTTCCTCTGGTAATTTTCTTTTAAACCAGATTTAAACTGTCAAAGAAATCCTGTCTTTGAGGTTGAGATTTTGAAGACTCAATTCTGTTTTTAGACACTAGAGAGGAGCAGTTTTTGTCCTTTTCCATTCCTTCCCAGTACATACACAGTCTAGGACAACATCTTCATTTCCTGCTTTTAACAGCATGAACCATGGCTTATTTGGTAACTTTAGTTTAGTGGTGTCTAGTGTCACCAAAGAGTGTCACATACATTAGCGTATTTGTTCTTTGTAATAATTCTGTGGAGTAGAGATGTGAAAATTGAGGTTCATAAAAATCAAGCCACATTGTTAGGCGTATTTATACAATTAAAATCACAGATTTGAGATTCCAAGTCAGTCTTGTAGATTTCACACCTCCTTTGGGCATACTGAGTCCAGGGATCATGTATAAAATTCATTTTATAAAATTCATTTTATACATGCCTCTGGTTTCTTCCATTTCTCTTCATGTCTCATTCCTCTTTGGCATCTGAGCATTCTTTACTGGAGAGTCTGTAATTTATAGCATCCTCAAAAGAGAGGAGAAAAGGGAATGGAGGCCCCATTTATTTAGCAGAAACTATAATCCTAGCACTGTGTAGTGTGCTTTGCATCTTTTCTTTTTAAATCCTCAACTACAAGAAGTCATAATTTCCATTTTAGTCTTGAAGACGCTTAGGCTCCATAATATTGGGTTGCTTGCCCAAGTTCTCACCTTGGATAGTGATAAAAATTCAGATGTGTCTGACACAGTGTTTCCTCAAACTTCTTTTCACCGTCACCCCTTTAAGGAAGGCTTTTAAAAGGCTTTTCCTCCTAATTGCCCTTCCCCATTAAATTTTAATATCCTGGATATACGTTGTATCTCTTTATGGTGCTGTATCTATTTACACATACATATATACATATACATAAGTGTATGTATACATATACATATATGTGTGTGTGTTCATATATATGCCATATACATAAAGAGTAAGCTCTCATCACCCTCCTCCTCAGGTACCAACTTTCAGCCCTTTGGGGGTGAAATCACCTGCTCATTGAGAATGTATATTCATAAGTCTCCTGTCTTTCAGAAGAGCTGATAGGAATCCTGAAACATTATCTATGACACATTTGAAAATATTGAGAATATTGAATATTTAGTTAGATTTAAATAGAAACATTTTAAGTATTACGTTTCAAGTATTTCATTAAAATATGACAGTATTTTAAAAGACCACTTTTAATTATATGAACTGTCACAGAATTATAAGTAACTTGCCCATTCTTTTTATGGTATATGCTGAGCTCATTTTCTCAAACTTTACTTTTAGTAAAAACTGTAACACTTGACTGCATTCTTTCAGGATTTGAAATCATCCAATTTCCCTGCATTTAGTAACCACAATGAAATTCAATTTGAATTCCTAAAAGAGGGTCATTCTCATGTTTATTTTCTGTTCAGGCAAAAATATTTTTCAAGGATTTATTTGCTATTCATAATCTTATACACCTAAGTCTCTTAGTTTTGATTTATAAGGTGAGTGTTCTGAAATTTTTGAAATAAATTGTATGTGAAGAATTTTGGAAATTTCAAAACTTCCTGCTTATCTGGTAGAAAGTAACAGTTCCATATGACATTTTAGGAATATCTTTTAAAAGCTAAAGCTGAGAGTGGAAAATAAAGATATAAACATAATCTAGTAATCATGAAACTACCATTTTGAGTAATTTCCATTAGCACTGTAAGCTAAGCAACATTCTGAAGAGTTATAGCTTCTGTTAGTCATGCAAAGTGTTAAAAATACTGGTTTCCTTCCAATTCTAAAATTCTTTTTCTTCAAGTAGATCATTCTTTTTCCAAGAGAGTCAATAAATGTTCTATTTGATGATGATAATTCTTGGCAATTTGTTCCTAAGTACCAAATAAGAAGTTAATTTAAGTACTGAATATTTAATTCTCTGGCATCCATCTCTTGAGGATTACCTTGCTAAACATAGCTTAACCTTTTCAAAATATATCTGTCTGCTGAGCCTACAAGTTCAGAGAAATGTATGATTTTTTTTCTGCACTAATAAGTGTTCTCAAGAAAGGTAATTGTAAACACAAAATGAATACCCTTTCATTTGGTGGTTTTTGTTTTTTCTGTAAGATGAACAGTTACAATGTTTGTGCTTGTATATTTTAATGCTCTCCTAATTCTGCATATAGTAATTGTTATTTGTAGCAAACACCAAGGATATTTTGGACTATCATTGGTACATACTTAAGTTTATTTAAAATAACAATAACAATATATTGTTCAAACTTACATTTAACCTGCTAGATAGCAATTTTGATGAGAACCATAAAAATGTTTCATATTGATTATAATTTTGCTTTTAAATTCTTTGTATTCTAAGGAGAAGTTTATAGTTGTTTAGCATTAGCATGGAATTTGAGATTTGGGGTTTTAAAATAAGGTAAATCATTAAAAGTGTTTAAACACTTAGATTAAGCTCACATTTTGGTATTCTTCTGACATCTCTTGGATGTGTAGGTGTTTAACCCATGTATGCATTCTATAGATGGATTTTTCACCCAAGATTATGTGTGAACATTTAAATATTTTCATATTATTCACTAATTTAACCAAGCTGAAGTGTAAGAACACCTCAAATGTGGAATAATTTATTAAGCTTTTGCTCTGAAGTTTTTGATGCATATTACCAGACTTCTCTCCAGAAAAATTATATGGACTTACACTGCTTTCAATAATTTATGATGCTCTTCATTTCCTTTCACTCTTATCAGACAACAAATTGTCAATCTTCTTGATTTTTTCCTAATCTGATGAGGAAACATATCTTTTTATTATTATATTTTTATTGATTTCTAGTGAGGGTGAGCACATTTTTAGATGTCTTTGGCTATTTTTCTCCTTTTGAGAATTATCAATTCATGTTCTCTTGTGTCATCATTCATTTCTTCCTTATTGATTTATAAATGATCTTGTTTAAAAATATTTTATTTATTTGACAGACAGAGATCACAAGTAGGCAGAGAGGCAGGCAGAGAGAGAGAGGGGGAAGCAGGCTCTCCACTGAGCAACGAGCCCAATGTGGGGCTCCATCCCAGGACCCTGAAATCATGACCTGAGCCGAAGGCAGAGGCTTAACCCACTGAGCCATCCCGGTGCTCCTAAGTGATCTTTTATATAAAAGATTTTAACCATTTTTCTTAGATAGTAGACTTTTCCTTTTAATTTGTTGTTTGCTTTTTTCTAGTTTTGTTTATGGTGTTTTATGCTATCCAGAGGACTTAATTTTTATGTAGTAAAAACTATAGTAATCATTCTCCATGTGTCCTGGTCTTGGTATCGTTCTTAGAAAGGGCTTTTCTACACTTAAATTTAAATGTATTTTATCATATTTTCTTCTAGTAATTTCATAGCTTTCCTTGATCCATCTGTAATTAATTTGATAGATAAGCATTATTTTTTCCCAAGTGACTAGTCAGTTGCTTATCATTTATTCAATAAATCCTCTTTCCTCACTAATTTGAAATGCCAACTTCTCATACCTTAAATTCCACTGTGTTACTTAGTCTATTTATGGACTTACGTTCTATTTTACTGACTTCTCTATGTAAAATTGCTTGTGTATTTTGTTGATCCACCACCAATAAAGAGAGAGCTGGCAAAAAATGCTGTCTTACAAACATTGGCTGACCTTCTCAAGTCAGGTTCACCTTATAGCCAGCTTCCTCGCGGTAAGCCGTGCTTAGGCTAGAGATCCCAGACCTAACACTCCACTTGGCTTCAAATTACAAGAGAAATTCTTAGTCACATTTTGAAAAAAATGTGGACAGACTGTTACTTCTAAACATTAAAACAGTGGCAACTGCAGCAATCGGAAAACCAAAGGCTAACTGTCAGAATTTAATGTTTAGTTTCATTTATTATTTTGTTACAAAGTAATAATAAAAGCAACACTTTAGCAAATATGCAAGAAAAGGCAAAACCCCTCAATTATTCAAAATATTGCCATCAAGAAATAGTATTGTTTACATTCTTAAATATATGATTCCAGAATTTTCTGTATGCAAGTAAATAGCATAGAACAGAACTGGGATAATGCTATGTACCTAATGTTTTGTAACCTGATTTCTTAAACTGTGTTGTAATTATCTTTTCATGTCAAGGAAAACAGATCTGAATAATCACTTAAATCAATCAGCAAATATTTTTTATGTACCTACTGTGTGACAGGGGTAGAGTTAGGCACTAGGGAAACATCTGCTAACATAATCCCTGCCCTCAGGGAATGTGGAGATTAGCAGAAAGGAACAGTGGTAATTTACTTATCAGAAATGTAACCATTAGTATGCAGATATGCAGGGTGCTGTGGAAACTTGGAAGATTTCCTGATTATCTCCAGAGGTTTGAGGAAATGTTACTTATATTGCAACCTGAAGAGTGAATCAACATCACTAGGGAACTTGTTAGAAATGCAGATGATTGGAATGCATATTGAAGCTTTGTTTTGTTTTTTAAATTTTATTTATTTATTTAACAGAGAGAGAGAGAGAGAGATCACAAGTAGGCAGAGAGACAGGCAGAGTGGGGGGGGGGGGGGGAAAGCAGGCTCCCTGCTGTGCAGAGAGCCCAATGCGGGACTCGATCCCAGGACCCCGAGATCATGACCTGAGCTGAAGGCAGAGGCTTCACCCACTGAGCCACCCAGGCGTCCCAAATGCATATTGAAGTTTGAGAGTCCCTGCTGTGGACAGTTGGAGCTCTTGTAAGAACTGGAAAGAAGTCTAACATTGGAGAATAGGAGCAGTGGTGCAATGGAGCTGAGGGGAGGCATGAATAAGATCATGTAAGATTTCACAGATACCCTGTATGTGTGTGTGAGGGCATGTATATGGAGCCTTGAGAGAAAAATTCTTATTCACAGTGTATGGGAAGGCATTGATAGAGTCTTTTTGAGGAAGAAAGACATCATCAGATTTGCTGTAAGACACACAGTTCTCAACTTGACTTTTTAGTAGCATTTTGCGCAGTTGCATTAACTTTGCCTTAAAACATTTTAATCTCTTGACTGTTGGAACTGTACTCTTTTATGGTTCTCTTTCTGTCTTCCTGACTATGTCTTCTCAAGTCTTTCTTGCTGATATCTCCTCATCTCTTGACTTCAAAACACTGGACTACTCAAATATACTGGGATCTCTTTTCTCCCCTACTTCCAAGGTGTGATCATGGCTGTAAATACCATCTATATGCTGATGCTGTCATTTACTAAGGTACATGCAAGAGGATGTTCATTTTTGTTACAGTAATTAAAAACTGGAAACTACTTGAGTGTTTTATCAATGGAAGATTTTTTTTATGACACATTCAATGATGGGATGCATTGTAAACTTGATTAAGAATAAGGTAGTGCTCTATATTCTGAAAGGAGATAGAACTAAATATATAGGAGGTAGAACTAAATATATAAACAGATATATGATTGTATACAAATTTTTGTGTGTGTGGAAGGAAGAAACTGTTAACTGTGGTCTTTTTGTTTTCATTATAGATTGTACACTAATTCCATTAAAAATAATACATTTGTATTTTTTGTGTGCTTTATATGGTATATGTTTGCCCTTAGATTTTTAACCTTTGTTTAGTTGTGTCCCTTGTAGATTGCTTAGACTAGAATTTTTTAAGCCAATCAAAATTTTTCTTATAATGGGTTGGATCACCCCTTATTCATTTAATAATTGTTATTTTAGATATATTTGATATTATTCTTGTCATCTTACTTTATATTCTTTTCTTGCTCTTTCTTATAATCTAGCATGTTAGCCAATATTTGTACATGTGTTTTTTTTGTTTGTATCATTATCTAATATCTACCATTATGAGATAGAAATCTGAAGCCAGCCTGTTTTTATTTTATTTGCAAGTAATCTATTTCCTCACCACTCCTCCTAGATGCTTCTAGGACTTTAAATTTTGCCTTAAATAATGTCACTAGCACATGTTTGGGAGTGGATTGCTTTTTAATTAAATTTTCCTGATACACAAAAATGCTTTAATTTACTACCATCCAGAGATAGTACTGTTTACATTCTTAAATATATGATTCCAGGCTTCTTCAGTTTAGGACTTTTTCTATTTTATTTTCAGTAGTACTTCCATTCTATTTATCTAATGACTTTCTTCAGGTATATCAATTAGCTATATGTTGGACCTTTATTATCTATCCTTTACATTTATCATTATTTTGCTTACATTCGTGTCTCAAACCTTTGTTCCAAATCAATTGTTTCATTTTCTGTGGTATAAATTTTAAAAATTTCTTCTAACTACCATTTTATTTATTTTTGTATTTATTTAAAGATTTTATCTACTGAGTTGAGACAAAGAGATATAGTGAGTAAGAGAGAGAGAGAGCACGCCTGGGTGGCTCAGTTGGCTGAGCAGTGATTTTTGATTTTGACTTAGGTCGTGATCTCTGTGTGGTGGGGTTGAGCCCTGAGTCAGGCCCCCGCCACCTCAGTGGGGTGTCTGTTTCTCTCCCCCTCCCTTGCTCACATGCTCTCCCTCTCTCAAATAATAAATCTTAAAAAAGTACTTTTTGAGTTCTACAATAAATTTTTTTCAAAAGAATGTTCTTCATATAACTTTAGGATGGTATATTTATTTTTTATAAACTTCAGACTGTCTTCATAGAATTTATGTTTGATTTTTGTGTGTACTCACCTTGAATGAAGACAGATCATTTCTAGTTGCCCAAAGTTAATATCAGATAGATTTACCTGGCATTTCTTGATTACTCATCTGGGAGGCATTAGTATACTATGTTTAGATCTTAAGTAGGTGCACCAGAAGATGCAGTTTTATATAATTAATGCAATCATTCAGAATCCTGAAAGGTGTTTGGGGTTGGATGGACCAGGTTCTGAGAATTTTGCCTCTACATATTTTTTCTGTGATTGTTAACTATTATACTAGAAGCTGGCCCTTTCCATTGGCTTTTCTATATGGTGAAGATTATTCCAGGATTTTTTTTTCTGTGCATGTACATATATTATATATACATACATTTTACAAAAATGATATTGAAGATGCTGTTTTTGCAGTTTATGTTCCTTTGAGGATTCTTGTTTTAAAACTGAAATATAGACACATGAGTAATTATTTTGACTTATTATCTCTACTACTTAATGGTTTATAAATGAACTATATAAAGTATGCTGACATTTCAAAGATTTTATCTGAGTCTTCTAAATATTGTAGTGATATTTGAATATGAAAATAAGATTATTTAATAGGAAATGTGTCGAGATGGATTTGTTATATAATTTAATATTTTTTAAAAGATTTATGTATTTGAGAGAAAGAGAAAAAGTGAATAGTGGAAGAGGCAGAAGGAAAGAGAGAGAGAATCCTCAAGCAGATTTCCCACTGAGCACAGAGCCTGACATGGGGCTCCATCCCAGGACCTTGAGATCATGACCTGAGCCGAAATCAAGAATTGGATGCTTAACCAACTGAGCCACCCAGGCACCCCTATATAATTTAGTATTAACAACATCTGCATATAAATGGAAAAAGCCTTTCCATTTCCCAAATTAAGAAAATGCACTTCAGAGATTCGGTGACTACCTCGTGTATATAGGGCTGGTAAAAAAAGCTAAGATTCAGAACTAGAGCTCCCCTATTCTTTTTTTTTTTTTTTTTAAGATTTTATTTATTTACTTGACAGAGAGAGATCACAAGTAGGCAGAGAGGCAGGCAGAGAGAGAGAGAGGAGGAAGCAGGCTCCCCGCTGAGCAGAGAGCCCGATGCGGGACTTGATCCCAGGACCCTGAGATCACGACCTGAGCTGAAGGCAGCGGCTTAACCCACCGAGCCACCCAGGCACCCAGAGTTTCCTTATTCTAAATGTGGTTTCTATTTTATCCCACTGTTTTGTGAATTTGTGAAGACCCTCTCATTTTTTTTTTCATGCTTCATTTTGAATACTTGTTATCTTGTTTTCAGAACCAATCTTGATATAAGCCAGAAAGAATCTGAGAAGATCTAGTTGGATATGCATATTTTATTTAACCCTGGTGTTCTATAGTTGATTCATTGTGACCCAACATTGGAAGCAGGGCTTCTGCTTATATTAGGGTGGAGGTCCTTACATTGCTTGTTCCTTCTTAACAGCTGAAATTCTATTTCTGAGTACTAGGCCAGAGCAGGGGCCCTGCTAACTGTGGAAGACTTTCCTGATATTAATTACTTAATTGCTGAAAGCTTTCACTGAATACTGTCTGGCTTTGTTTTCCCCATTTCCAGTTGACCGCCCCCCAACCCCGCCTTCACTAGAACATGCCATGGTCCCAAGCCAGAACTTTCTGATGCCACTTCTAGTGCACTACACCTGTGGTCTGTCATACTACGTTTGGAATATTGTTTTCTATCTTCTGGTCTATATTTCCTTACAGCATGGGTATCTGGACCTGACTTGCCCTCACTATGCCTCATTTCCTGCATTGTCTTCCATTCCACAATGGTTAAGTCTAATCCTGGCCCCACCCCCATCCCTTACTTGGCCTTGTTCCTTGCTGTGTAATCCAGGCAATGACCCAAGATATACAAAGCACATAAGACTTAATTCCTGTCTGAAGTCTAGCTGGGGATATGTCACAGAAGCACATGTTTTAGAGCCGTAAGAGATCGTACCCTTCTCCTAGTCTAACTTTCTCATATTTATGGATGAGGAAACAGGGTAAATTTCACACTCCAAATCACGGCTGGTAGCAGAGTTAGAAGTAGAATCAACAGTAACTCCAATTAGACTTCTATTATATCCATTTTTAATAAATAACCCTTATACCTAAGTAAGGCTTAAGCATATTTAAAAAATACAGATTGAGATAATAGAAGTCATTTTATTATGCACTATCAATGTTTGATGATATATTAGATTAGTGTATTTTTGATTTTATGTGGAAGTATAAAAACAGGAATTATTTGGACATTTTATCTGATCTCATAACTCAGTATGTGAAAGCTGAATTTTTTTTTAAAGCAAAGCAATGTCATTCCACCAGATGTCACTGTTTGCATGTAACAATGAAGTTAAACTGATTAAAAATAAATTCCCCCACTTCCCTAATCATATTTTGTAAAAAATGAAAATCTATATAGTTATACTCTTATTCTTCTTTAGATTTATTATTTTATTAAGCTTACATTCCCTGAATTTTTAAAAAAGTTTGTGTTCATTACCTCTACTACAAATTTTGAAGACTAAAGAAAATTGTCTGTAATCTTCAAGAAGACAAACTCTTAAAGTCTTTTCTAGATCTAGGAGTTTGCTTCTCAAGCAATATTCTTTGTAAGTTATTATTTCCTAAATTGTAGATTGTGACTGAATAAGGGGCTGTGAAATCAATTTAGTGGCTTGTTACAAGGACTTGAAAAAACTGTTGTGTTGAATAGAATATTCTATTGCATATAAGTATTATTTTGGCAAAACTTTTATACATGAGCACTCTTAAAATTTCCCCATATACATCTTCTTTGAGTTGTATAAAAACAACTGTGAGCTCTATCCTGTGAAGCCTCTTCCAGGTTTTGTCCCCCAAGAAGCAAGATAAATTCACTAAGGAAGGGATAGCAAAGATATGGTAGGCCTTCTCTGTTAGGGTAGTACCAAGGAGGGTAGAGGGTGTTGCAGGGAGAACCTTTCTGTATGCTTCATCGGATGGAGCTCATGTTCACTTTTATATAACTCATAGAGTATGTATGCAGAGATGTTGAAAGAGTACTCCCAGCTTAAAGCAAATGTTTTCAAAGCTTCTTTGATAACAATCTACAACAAAAAACACACTTTATATCCCTGGCCCATGAGAGACAAGGAAAGAGGTTTAACTCACTCTGAGAGAGGTGGGCATGTTTTCTTCATTCGATACCCTCAATAAAAGCAATAATAATTGTAATAGCTACCACTTCCTGAGCGTGCACTATGTGCAAACTCTCACATGTATTATTTCTAAGCATTAGAAGACCTGAAAGACCTGATCACTGTTGCTATAGATAGATGAAGAAACAGACCTTGGAAGCAAAAGTGACCTATTCCACATAGAACAACAAGAGGCCAAAGTGGGGCTAAAATCCTGGTTTCTAGCCTCATTCCAAAAGCTAGCTCTTCTCACTGTATCAATGAATTTTAAGCTTCCCCCTGGAAAAGGACCATCTAGAGTCTATGGTAAGTGTATCAGTTCCTCAGCTCTATTCCCACTGAATTAGAATCTCTAGAGAAGGAATCTGCGAAGCTATAGATTTGACAAAATCCCACAATATTCTTATGATCAGGCAGTTTTAGGAAAGATTGCAGTATATCAGTGCTTTTCAAACTTCAGTGTACATCAGAATCATCTGCAGGGCTGCTTAAAATAGAGATGACCTGGTCTACCCTGAGATTCTGATTCATTAAGTATGATGGGGGTCAAGAATTTGCATTTTATAGCAAGTTCTTATGTAATGTTAATGAACTGGTTTGGGAACAAACTTTGAGAACCATTGCTCTACCTGTGATTCTCAGTTCCCCAGGACAGAGTGTAGGACGGGCTTTGGTTGTGAGACTTTTCTTGATGAGCCGGAATACAATACTTATTCAATATCTACTGCATTTACATCCACAGAAGAAAGAAAATGAGTAAGAATCACTTTTCTCTTCAGACCAGTCTATGTCTACTGTGAAAAAGATACACGGAATCTAAAATAGCATATCAGGGCACCTGGGTGGCTCAGTGGGTTAAAGCCTCTGCCTTCAGCTCAGGTCATAATCCCAGGGCCCTGGGATTGAGCCCTGCATCAGGCTTTCTGCTCAACAGGGAGCCTGCTTCCTCCTCTCTCTGCCTGTTTCTCTACCTAATTATGATCTCTGTCTGCCAAGTAAATAAATAAAATCTTTAAAAAAAAAGAAGTAGCATATCCTAGAATGAAATATCAGATCAAATGCAGCAGGAAAACTAGGGAAAGGTGAATTTTGACTGGGTAGGGGGGAATTTATAAAGATGTGATGAGGGAGTTGTAATCTGAAGGCTACCTTTTCATGATTTTTATAGCCACACTGTTACTGTCATTTGGTTCTCCTGTCTTCCCTGAAGCTCCTTAGTAATCTGGGCACCTTGAGCACCTTTCACATAGTGAATGTAGGTTCAGTCAGGAGTTAGGGAAGGAAAGTGGGATTGGCAAGAAGATGGTGCTCAGACTGTGGAGGACCCTGAATGTGGGGCTCAGGAGCTTGAGTTTATACAATGTGTATAGTCATTAAAGTATTTGGAAAGGGGGTGAATGCTGGCAACTCTGGCAGGGAATAGAGCATGGATTGGAGGAGGGAGAGTCTAAGGTAAGGGGCCAGTAAAGATGATATCATAGGACTCAGATGAGAGAAAATGTGATGGGCAGGATAGACACCATGGAAGGAGAAGGAGCAGAACGAGTGATTACTGCTGGACTTGAGGGAAAGGTTGGTTATGAAGAGATTTTCAGCCTGAAATGGTGTTTTCCAAAGGGGGAGAACTCTAGAAAGAATTAAGTTCCTCTCTCTGGAAATAAAGGAGGAAGTAGGGAAAGTCTGGAGAAAAATTTCTAAGTAAATGATTCATCTTTGTCATACCTAAACAGTAGCTAATCTTGTGTAGGCTTTCGGTAGGGTCCTCCATACATGTCTGCCGGAGCTATGCACTCTAAGATGTCCAATGACTTCTTTCACTTCTCTTCCTGTCAACTACTAAGCTTATTTCTTTAGTGCACATTTGGAATGTGACAAGACAATAAGATGGGAATGACTCTTACTGCCTTGTTTTTGGTATAGAGCTTGATAAAAACACAGCAGTGTCTCAAGATGGCTTCTTAAAGTCGCACCTCTCCTTCCTGATCTTGGAAATACTTTACTGATCTTGATGTGTGTTTTCTCTTGGCTCACTATTGCTGCCAATAGTGCAACTTTGCCCTGTTCTTTGTTTTTTTCTGTATGTATCAGTCAGGATTCAGTTTCAGAAAACAGAAATACTTTCAGCTATTTTAAGCAAAAAGGGAGTTAGTAATGAGAATTTGATGCTTATAAAATCAGGGGAAAGATTGGGAAAATGGGCTTTAGGCAGGAGGATTTCCAGAGATGACTCACAAAGCACACTAAACTGGCTGCCAAGGGAGCTGCTCTTTCTAGCATAGTAAGGAAGGTAGTAAATCTGGAAGTCAGTACTGGCAACACACCACCTTAGTTGTGATTCAGGGATATAGTAACCTCTATTGTCACAGCTTTTGACTCTGGAACCACAGTATTTCTGTTTGATATGCTCACTGCCACCTCCCTTCTCCACTACCAAAAGAAGAAAAACAACCTAAAAACAAAGTAATATTAACTGAAATGCTGCTACAGTAGAGCTCAATGTTGCCATGACTATTTGCCAATAAAAACATGGGAAACTTCTGCCCTCTAGATTGTTAAGTGAGTGCATTTGGCACCTGGGTGGCTCAGTGGGTTAAGCTGCTGCCTTCTGCTCAGGTCATGATCTCGGGGTCCTGGGATCGAGTCCTGCATGGGGCTCTCTGCTCAGCAGGGAGCCTGCTTCCCTCTATCTCCCTCTCTGCCTGCCTCTCCATCTGCTTGTGATCTCTCTCTGTCAAATAAATAAATAAAATCTTAAAAAAAAAAAAAAAAAGACGATCCTAAATCACATCTAAGACACTGGCTGCAGGACAGTTTTACCTCAGTAGCTCAGGAAAGCACATTAGAAGGAGGATAATTTGGGAGTTGAGGGGCAGTCTACTATACTCACCATAATGGCAGTTGAACTTTATCTTCTCTTTGAATTTAAATATTTTGACTAGTTGAGATAGGAGGCTGTTCTCTGTGACTCTACTTTGGCAAACCCTATCTCCACGAGCCTAACTTTGGGTGGGCCTGTTTTTTTAAGAGCTGGTATGACAGGATTTGAGGTTTCAGCATATTATTAAGTTAAGTATAATACTTACTTGCATACTTTAGTCTTCACATTTGATGGCTCATAGTGATTGTCTGTTCATCTAATGGTATATCCAAAAGAAGGAAGGAACATTGGCTCTAAATACTTCCATGTGAAATTGATACAGCCGTAGTCTGTGCAGGCCCATTTTGTACTCATTTTATAGTTCTTTTATAGCAAGTGCAAAAATTAGTATAAATTAATAAAAATTTAATACATAATTAATGTTTTAAAGCAGTTTGTAAGTCAGTCATAAACAACACATTTTGCATTCAGATTTTCATTTAGCTTATCTCTTTAGCTTAATTAAGACTTTTATTTATAAGTTTTGTATCTCACAGATATCCTAATATACATATGTAGCCTAGAAGGGAAAACTTAATGCTATAGTGTTTTGCTTCATCCTGGAAAGATATGATTCAAGAAGAGAAAACTTTACCATGAGAAGGCAGTTCTGCTTGGGCTGACACTTCACCTCACTCTAAAACATGACACCATTTCCTGTGGGCTTGGAGTGGGAACAGGTTAGTGATCAGAAAGTAGAGACCTTTTTACTTCTTTTGTAATTAGGCTTTCACAGTGTGAATTTATTATTCCAATATAATAAAACCATCCTAAAGGTTACTACTAAAATATATACAGAACCAGAGATAAATTATTTTGAATCATTTCCTATTTCTGATCATCTGACTTCTGCACAATATCTGCCTAGTATAGACATCACAGGTTAATGTGTTTGTTTCAGCAGAGATATGGAATGAAACTCATCAGTGATCTAAAAAACAAATTTATTGTTTTTATTATATTATAGAATACTGCAAGGAATTCCTGTTGTGGATCACAATCAAGACTATGTTCCAGTCCTCGCACCGCCACCAGTGGTATTACCTCAGCTGACACAAAGAACTAGGCAACTTGCTCCCAAACCATACCTACAACTCTTGGGAGAAGAAGTAAGAACATCCTTTAAATATTACTTCTCTCTACCATACTGTTCTCAAACTTTTTTGTTTCAGGACCCTTTTTATAATCTTAAGAATCACTGAGGATCTCAACAATGATTTATGTGGGTTGTATCTTTTTTTTTTTCTTCAAGATTTTGTTTGTCTATTTGAAAGAGGGAGAGAGAGCATGTGCATGAGTTGGGGGGAGGGGCAGAGGGAGAGGGAGAAGCAGACTCCCCACTGAGCAGGAAGCCTGACATGTGGTCTTGATCCCAGGCCCCTGGGACCATGACCCAAGCCAAAGGCAGATGCTCAAGCAACAGAGCCATCCAGGTGCCCCCATAGGAGTTATATCTATTGACATTTACAAATATTGGGAATTAAAACTGAGAAGATACTAAGTGTTTATTTACTAAAAATAACAGTAACAAAATAATATGTTAACATAAAATGTGTTTTTGAGAAAATTAGGGTTATTTTACATGTTTTGCAATCACTTTAATATGTGGCTTAGTAGAAGATGGCTGAATTCTCATGTCTGCTTCTGCATTCAATTTTGTGGTAAGTTGTTTTGGTTGAAATATATAATAATAATATTTTTAATATAATTATGGATATTTTCTTTTGATAATATGCCAAAACTTAACATGTAATAGTTTCTTGAAAGTTGTACTTTCAAGAAGTACAAGTCTCGTACTTCTAGGGAAGATGGAGAAAAAGTACTTTTATTGCTCCCTCTTCTGCCCGCTAAGTACAACTAAAAATGCTGGATGTTACAAACATAAAAACTCTTGAAAAGTGGAGAACAAAACACTTTGACACCCAAGAAATGACAGGGCAGTGAGTTAGTTCCTTGTGTTTTCTTTTTTTACTACACATATACTAGACTTGAAGCTGAGAAAGCTATTAATCTGGAAACAAATAAACAAAGGAAGAAAAGCTCCAACAAAAGTCTGCTCTGGTTAGCCAAAGAGCCAGGAAAGGGCAGCCTATAAAGACTGTAACTGCTCCATTCCAGCTAAATACCACAGAAAAAATTGGCCCCACCCCACCATCAAAAGCCTAGTGGGAAATTGAAACTTTACTCTTGCCAGAAGGTAATGAGGTACTCTTATACCCCTGCCAGGGTGGAATAAAAAAAGATTGAATGTGAATTAATCATCTTAACAGAGGATTAATGAGATTCCCCCTCCATATTGTCAGTGCCAACTATATGGGGATCTTGGACTTCTATCCTCAAGTAGTAGTAATGACCACAGCTCTGCTTCCCCACTGTGATAGTATCAGAGGAAGCTTTGTGGAGCATCAGCTAAACAGAAGCTTTAAATAAGATGAAGAGTCAATGACATTTTTCACATGAGTAGAACAAACAGTCCTGAAATATGTATGGAGCCACAAAAGATACTGAATAACCAAAGCAGTCTTGAGAAAGAGAACAAAGCTAGAGGTATCATGCTCCCTGATTTCAATCTATATTATAAATTTCTAGTAATCAAAACAGTATGTTATTGCCATAAAAACTGCCACATAGATCCATGGAACAGAATAGAGATCCAAGAAATAAACCCATGCATACATTGTCAGTTAATTGATGATAGAGGAATAAAGAATATACAGTGGGGAAAGGACATTCTCTTCAATAAATGGTGTTAAGGAAACTGGACAGTGACATGGAAAAAAAATGCAACTGTACCATTATCTTACACCATCCCAAAAGTTAACTCAAAGTGGATTAAAGATTTGAGTGTAAAACCTGAAACCATAGAACTTCTAGAAGAAAACAGATGGTAAGCTCCTCGAAATTGGTCTTGACAATGATTTTTTTGGATTTAACACCAAAAGCAAAGGCAACAGAAGCAAAAGTGAACAAGTAGGAGTATATCGAACCAAAAAGCTTCTGCACAGCAAAGGAAACTATCAACAAAATGACGAGGCAACTGGGGTGCCTGGGTGGCACAGTTGGTTAAGCATCTGCCTTTGACTCAGGTCATGATCCCAGGGTCAGGTCATGATCCCAAGGTCCCACTCATGCTTCTCCCTCTCTATCTGTCTCAAATGAATAAATAAAATCTTTAAAAAAGTGAAAAGGCAACCTACTGATTTGGAGAAAGTATTTACAAATCATATATCTGATAAGGTGTTAATATCCAAAATACATAAAGAACTTATGCAACTCAGTAGCAAAAACAAACAAAAAAACACCAAAAAACATGCAAAAACAAAAAACAATCCAATTAAAAAATGGGAAGATCTAAGTAGAATTTTTCCAGAAAAGATACAGATGGCCAAAGGTTACATGAAAGGATGCTCAACATCAGTAATTGTCAGGGAAATGCAATTGTAACCACAAGGAAATTTCATCTCACACCTGTTAGAATGGCTATCATCAAAAAGATAAGAAATAACAAGTGTTGATGAGGATGTGGAGAATAAGGAATCCTCATGCTCTTTTGATGGGAATGTAAATTGGTAGAGCCACTATGGAAAACAGGTTCCTTAATAAAGTTAAAAATAGAACTACCACATGATTCAACAATTCCACTTCTGGATATTTGCCCAAAGGAAATGAGAACACTAACTTGAAGGGATATATGCAACCCACTCATGTTCATTGCAACATTATTTACAATAACCAAGATATGGAAACATCTTAAATGTCCATTGATGGATGAATGGATAAAGAAAATGTGACAGCACATACATGCACACACACATGTACACACACACACATGTGCACACACACACACACAGAAATATTCAGCCACAAGAAAAGGATGAAATCTTGCCATTTGTTACAACATGGGTGGACCTTGAAGACATTATGCTAAGTGAAATAAGCAATACAGAGAAAGACAAGTGATCTCACTTACATGCAGAATCTAAAAACACTCCCAATGCCCCCCCCCAAAAAAAAAACCAAGCTCAGAGATATAGAGAACAGAGTGGTGGTTGTCAGAAATGAGGGGCAAGGAGGTGGGAGATATGGTGAAGGGAGTCAAAGGTACAAACTTCTGGTTATAAAAAAGTTGGGGATGTAATGCACAGCATGGAGACTATAGTTAACAATACTACATTGCGTATTTGAAAGTTGCTTAGAGAGTGGATTTTAAAAGTTTCTTTTCACAAGAAAAGAAATTCTGTAACTATATATGGTGATGAATATTTTGTTTGTTTTTTATTTTTTAAATTATTTTTATTAACATTGTATTTTATTAACATGTATTATTTGCCCCAGCAGTACCGGAAATGGTGATAAATATTAACTAGTTAATATTAACTAGACTTATTGTGGTGATCATATTGCAACATATAGAAATATCAAATCATTGTATTGAAACCAGTATAATGTTATATGTCAGCTATACTTCAATAGCAAAAATAAACAGAAAGGAAATAGAAAATCTTAGGAAAGAAATAAAAAATATTGGGAAGAAACACAAACATTTTAGGATTAAAAATATAATAACTGATAGACCGGTTCAAAAGTAGAATTGAGGAGATAGGAATCAGTGAACTTGAAGATAGAACAATAGAATTTATCCAGTTTGAACAACAAAGAGAAATGGATTGAAATTTACAGACTTGTGGGGGCAGGTCCCTTAAGGACCTGTGGGCATATAGTAAAAGATCTAACATTTGTGTTATTGCATTCCTGTAAAGAGAAGAAAAAGAAGAGGTGGTGGTGACTGAAAATGTGTAGGAGAAAAAAAAAATTTTTCAAATTTACCAAATTTGGAAAAAGACATATTTAGGAAGCTGAACAAACCCCAAGAAGAAAAAATCTAAATAAATTTGTAGTAAGCCATATAATAGTCAAATTTCTGAGAAATAATGATAGAAAAAAACCTTGAAAGCACCAAGAGAGAAACTATATGTTATCTATAGGAGAAAAACATTTGAGTAGCAGTGCATTCTCATCAGACACTAGGGAGGCCAGAAATTAGTCCTATATCTAGAGAAAATATCCTTTGGGAATGAAGGGGAATAAAGACACTTTCAGATGAAAAGGAAACCAGGACAATTTGTTGCTGGTAGATTTCACTTAAAAGAATGACCAGAGGAAGTTCTCTAAATAGGAAGAAAATAATAAAAAAAAAAAGGAATCTTGGAGTATCTAGACTATCTAGAAGGAACAAAAATAAGTAAAACAAAAATATGATTAAAGCAAAAGTTTCCTTCTCCTTTTGAATGTTCTAAATTATGTTTGTCAGTTGAAGTAAGAAATTAACATGTTATTAATTGTATATAGAGGAAATGTTTAAAATAGTTATAAATGAGGAAAGGTATAAAGGGAAGTGAAGTTTCATATTACTTGAATTGGTAAAATGATGACATTTGTAGGCTTTGATAAATTATCTTTATAGAATATAATTCCTAGATTAGAACTAAAAAGCTATACAAAGAGACACCCTGAAAAACACCATAGTTAAACAAAAGTAGAATTTAAAAATATTCAAGATAACAGGAAGGCAAGAAAATGAAAACAAAGAAACAAAATATACCAGAGAAAACAAACAAAACAAAAAATGAAATGGCAAAGCAAATCCCCAAGATAAATGTAAATTGTCTAGGTAGACCAATTAAGCGATGGAAATTGTAGAGTAGATTAAAAAACATGGCCCAAGTTACTGGCTTCAAATATAATGACATAGGAGATTGAAAACAAAAAGGTAGAGGAAGGAGTCAAGATGGCAGAGAAGTAGCAGGCTGAGACGACATCAGGTAGCAGGAGATCAGCTAGATAGCTTATCTAATCATTGCAAACACCTACAAATCCATTGGGAAATTGAAGAGAAGAAGAGCAACAATTCTAGAAACAGAAAATTGATTACTTTCTGAAAGGTAGGACTGGCGGAGAAGTGAATCACTACAACAGGCCCTTCCCCCAGAAGATCAACAAGAAATTCAGCCAAGACCAACTTCACTCACCAAGGAGAACAGTGGAATTCCAGAGGAGGAGAAAGCAAATCTTATCTGGACAAAATGACAAGGTGGAAAAACTCACCACAAAAAAAGAACAAGAGGCAGTACCTCTTATGACAGATCTAGAGTTCAGAATGATGATTCTCAAGGTTCTAGCCAGGCTTGAAAAAGGTATGGAAGATACTAGAGAAACCCTCTCCTGAGAGATAAAAGCCCTTTTTGGAGAAATAAAAGAACTGAAATCTAACCAAGTTGAAATAAAAAAAGCTATTAATGAGGTACAATAAAAAAATGGAAGCTCTTACTGCTAGCATAAATGAGACAGAAGAAAGAATTAGTGACATAGAAGACAAAATGACAGAGAATAAAGAAGCTGAGCAAAAGAGGGACAAACAGCTACTGGACCATGAGGGGAGAATTCGAGAGATAAGTGACACCATAAGATGACACATTAGAATATTTGAGATTCCAGAAGAAGAAGACAGAGAGAGGGGAGCAGAAGGTATACTGGAGAGAATTATTGTAGAGAATATCCCTAATATGTCAAAGGGAACAAACATCAAAATCCAGGAGATGCAAAGAATGCCCCACAAAATCAATAAAAATAGGTCCATACCCTGTCACCTGATAGTGAAATTTACAAGTCTTAGTGCCAAAGAGAAAAATCCTGAAAGCAGCCCAGGAAAAGAAGTCTGTAACATACAAGGGTAAAGACATTATATTGGCAGCTGACTTATCCACAGAGACCTGGCAGGCTAGAAAGAACTGGCATGATACATTCAGAGCACTAAACAAGAAAAACATGCAGCCAAGAATACTATATCCAGCTAGGCAATCACTGAAAATAGAAGGAGAGATAAAAAGCTTCCAGGACAAACAAAAACTGAAAGAATTTGCAAACACCAAATGAGCTCTACAGGAAACATTGAAAGGGGTCCTCTAAGCAAAGAGAGAGCCCAAAAGTTGTAGTCAGAAAGGAACAGAGACAATATATAGTAACAGTCACCTTACAGGCAATACAATGGCACTAAATTCATATCTCTCAATAGTTACCCTGAATGTTAAAGGGCTCAATGCCCCAATCAAAAGACACAGGGTATCAGAATGGATAAAAAACCAAAACCCATCAATATTCTGCCTACAAGAAACTCATTTTAGACCCAAAGACACCTCCAGATTTAAAGTGAGGGGGAGGAAAACAATGTACCATGCTAATGGACATCAGAAGAAAGCTGGGGTGGCAATCTTTATATCAGATCAATTGGATTTTAAGCCAAAGACTATAATAAGAGATGAGGAAGGATTCTATATCATACTCAAAGGGTCTGTCCAACAAGATGATCTAACAATTTTAAATATCTTTACCCCTAACATGGGAGCAACCAACTATATAAACCAATTAATAACAAAAATCAAAGAAATACATTGATAATAATACAATAATAGTAGGGGACTTTAACATTCCCCTCACTGAAATGGACAGATCATCTAAACAAAAGGTCAACAAGGAAATAAAGGCCTTAAATGAAACACTGGACCAGATGGACACCACAGATATATTCAGGACATTCCATCCCAAAATAACAGAATACACATTCTTCTCTAATGCACATGGAACATTCTCCAGAATAGACCACATCCTGGTTATAAATCAGGTTTCAACCAGTATCAAAAGATTGGGATCATTCCCTGCATATTTTCAGACTACAATGCTCTGAAGCTAGAACTCAATCTTAAGAAGAAATTTGGAAAGAACACAAATATATGGAGACTAAACAGCATCTTTCTAAAGAATTAATGGGTCAACCAGGAAATTAAAGAAGAACTGAAAAAATTCGTGGAAACAAATGATAATGAAAACACAAGGGTTCAAAATCTGTGGGACACAGCAAAGGAAGTCCTGAGTCAAAAATATATAGTGGTACAAACCTTTCTCAAGAAACCAGAAAGGTCTCAAATGCACAACCTAACCCAACACCTAAAGAGGTGGAGAAAGAACAAGAAAGAAAGCCTAAACCTAGCAGGAGAAGAGAAATCATAAAGATCAGAGCAGAAATCAATGAAATAGCAACAAACAAACAAACAAAAAAACAATAGAACAAATCAACAAAACTAGGAGCTGGTTCTTTGAAAGAATTCATAAGATTGATAAACCCCTGGCCAGACTTATCAAAAAGAAAAGAGAAAGGACCCAAATAAATAAAATCATGAATGAAAGAGGAGAGATCACAACCAACACCAAAGAAATACAAACAATTATAAGAACATACTATGAGCAACTCTACGCCAACAAATTTGACAATCTGGAAGAAATGGATGCATTCCTAGAGACATATAAACTACTACAACTGAGCCAGGAAGAAATAGAAAACCCGAACAGACCCATAACCAGTAAGGAGATTGAAACAGTCATTAAAAATCTCCAAACAAACAAAAGTCCAGGGCCAGACGGCTTCCCAGGGGAATTCTACCAAACATTTAAAGAAGAACTAATTCCTATTCTCCTGAAATTGTTCCAAAAAATAGAAATGGAAGGAACACCTCCAAACTCATTTTATAAGGCCAGCATCACTTTGATCCCAAAACCAGACAAGGATCCCATCACAAAAGAGAATTACAGACCAATATCCTTGGTGAACACAGATGTGAAAATTCTCACCAATATACTAGCCAATAGGATTCAACAGTACATTAAGGGGATTATTCACCATGACCAAGTGGGATTTATTCCAGGGCTGCAAGTTTGGTCCAACATCCACAAAACAATCAGTGTGATACAATACATTAATAAAAGAAAGAACAAGAACCATATGATACTCTCAATAGATGCTGAAAAAGCATTTGACAAAGTACAACATCCCTTCTTGATCAAAACTCTTCAAAGTGTAGGGATAGAGGGCACATACATCAATATTATCCAAGCCATCTATGAAAAACCCACTGCAAATATCATTCAGACATAGACATATCAAATTTCTATGCTACCTAAAGCAATCTACATATTTAATATATATTCAGACATAGACATATCAAATGTCTATGCTACCTAAAGCAATCTACATATTTAATGCAATCCCTATCAAATTCCTCCCATTTTTTTCAAACAAAGGAGCAAATAATTGTAAAATTTATATGGAACCAGAAGAGACCTTGAATAGCCAAAGGAATATTGAAAAAGAAAGCCAAAGTTGTTGGCATCACAATTCCAGACTTTAAGCTCTATTACCAAGCTGTCATCATCAAGACAGTATGGTACTGGCACAAAAATAGACACACAGATCAATGGAACAGAATAGAGAGCCCAGAAATAGACCCTCAACTCTATGGTCAACTAATATTTGACAAAGCAGGAAGGAATGTCCAATGGAAAAAAGACAGTCTCTTCAATAAATGGTGCTGGGAAAATTGGACAGCCACATGCAGAAAAATGAAATTGGACTATTTCCTTACACCACACAGGAAAATAGACTCAAAATGAATGAAGGACCTCAATGTGAGAAAGGAATCCATAAAAATCCTTGAGGAGAACACAGGCAGCAACCTCTTCGACCTCAGCCGCAGCAACATCTTCCTAGGAACAACGCCAAAGGCAAGGGAAGCAAGGGCAAAAATGAACTATTGGGATTTCATCAAGATCCAAAGCTTTTGCGCAGCAAAGGAAACAGTGAACAAAACCAAAAGACTACTGACAGAATGGGAGAAGATATTTGCAAATGACATATCAGATAAAGGGCTAGTATCCAAAATCTATAAAGAGCTTAGCAAACTCAACACCCAAAGAACAAATAATCCAATTAAGAAATGGGCAGAGGACATGAACAGACATTTCTGCAAAGAAGACATCCAGATGGCCAACAGACACATGAAAAAGTGCTCCACATCACTTGGCATTAGGAAAGTACAAATCAAAACCACAATGAGATACCACCTCACACCAGTCAGAATGGCTAAAATTAACAAGTCAAGAAATGACGGATACTGGCGAGGCTGCGGAGAGAGGGGAACCCTCCAACACTGTTGGTGGGAATGCAAGCTGGTGCAACCACTCTGGAAAACAGTGTGGAGGTTCCTAAAAAATTTGAAAATAGAGCTACCTCATGGCCCAGTGATTGCATTAATGGGTATATACCCTAAAGATACAAACGTGGTGCACCCGAATGTTTATAGCAGCAATGTCCACAATAGCCAAACTATGGAAAGAACCTAGATGTCCATCAACAGATGAATGGATAAAGAAGAGGTGGTATATATTTACAATGGAATACTGTGCAGCCATCAAAAGAAATGAAATCTTGCCATTTGCAATGACGTGGATAGAACTAGAGGGTATTATGCTTAGTGAAATAAATCAATCAGAGAAAGACAACTATTATATGATCTCCCTGATATGAGGAAGTGGAAATGCAATGTGGGGGGCTTGGGGGGTAGGAAAAGAATAAATGAAACAAGATGGGATTGGGAGGGAGACAAACCATAAAAGACTCAATCTCAAAAAACAGACTGAGGGTTGCTGGGGGGAGGGGGGATGGGAGAGGGTGGTGGGGATTTGGACATTGGGGATGGTACGTGCTATGATGAGTGCTGTGAAATGTGTAAGCCTGGCAATTCATAGACTTGTACCCCTGGGGATAAAAATACATTATATGTTTATTAAAAAATTTTAAAAATTTTAAAAAAGATAAAATAAGTATATCATGCAAACATAAAGAAATACAGATTATTAGTTAATATTAATATCATTAATATCAGATAAAGCAAACTTTGAAGCAAAGAAAATTATCAGAGACAGAGGGGCATTGTATTATCCCACTGAGCCACCCAGGCGCCCGGGGCATTGTATTATGATAAAAAGTGTCAACCAACCAGGAAGGCATAGCAGTCTTGAGAAGTTTGTCCACCAAAGAACAGACCTACAAACTATATGAAGCCAAAACTGGAATGAGAAATAAGCAATTTCACAATTGCTTTCGGAGATGTCACCACCTCTCTAAATAATTGATAAAAACACTTAGAAAATCAGCAAAGTTATAGGAGAACTCAAAATTCCATTAACCAATCTGGTTGAAATTATAGAGCATTTTACCCCCAAAAAGCAGAATAAATATTCTTTTCAAGTTCCCACTGGACATACACTAAGATAGAACTTATTTGTAATGGGCTCAAATTAGAGATCAATAACAAAGATAAGAAAAAAAATCTCCAAATATTTGGAAGCTAAACAATAAAGTTAGAAGTACCTGTGCATCAACCACAAAGTCTCGAGATTAAAAAATACATATATATATTTATATATTAAATATATAAATACATATATATAACATATATATTTAAGATTTTATTTTTTTTAGAGAAAGCAAGCATGAGCAGTGGGAGGAGTGGAGGGACAAGCATACACCCCACTGAGTGTAGAGCTTAATGGACACAGGCTCAATCCTGGGACTCTGAGATCATGATCTGAGGCAAAGGCAGACATTTAACTGACTGAGCCACCCAGGTGCTCTCCCCACTTTTCTTTAAACTGAAAATGCAATTGTCACTCAGCAATAAAAAGGAAGGAATTCTTGATATATGCAGCTGTAAGGATGAATCTTCAGAGAATTACACTGAAAAAGCCAGTTTTAAAAGATTACATACTGTATGGTTTCCTTATATAACATTCTTAAAGTAATGAAATTATAGAAATGGAAGACACATTGGTGGTTTCTAGGGTTTTAGGATGGGAGGACATTGGATGAGTGTGCCCATAAAAGGACAACATGAGGGACCCTTGTGGTGATGAAAATGTTTTGTATTTTGACTGTTAATGTTAACATATGCTTGTTATATTGTATTATAGTTTTGAAGGATGTTACCTTTGAGGGAACCTAGGTAAAGGATAGGTAGGATCTCTCTTACTATTTCTTAAAACTGCACGTGAATCTACAATTATCTCAAAATAAAAAAATTTAATAAAAAATTATGATCATTAGAGCGAAAAAAAAGCAGTTGAACTTAGTTATAAAGGTAATCTTGAGTGATAATTTGTGTAGCTAAAAGAGAATATATTAAGTGATAATTCCCACAGCTAAAACCGCATCAATGACTTTCATGCCTTGATACATTAAAAATCTATTGTTGTTCGCCAAAGGCAAGGGAAGCAAGGGCAAAAATGAACTATTGGGAGTTCATCAAGATAAAAAGCTTTTGCACATGGAAGGAAACAGTCAATAAAACCAAAAGACAACTGACAGAATGGAAGACGGTATTTGCAAATGACATATCAGATAAAGGGCTAGTATCCAAAATCTACAAAAACGTTATCAAATTCAACACACAAAGAACAAATAATCCAATCAAGAAATGAGCAGAGGCCATGAATAGACATTTCTGCAAAGAAGACATCCAAATGGCCAAAGTCACATGAAAAAGCCCACAACATCATTTGGCATCAGGGAAATACAAATCAAAACCGAAATGAGATACTGCCTCAGACCAGTCAGAATGGCTAAAATTAACAAGTCAGAAAATGACAGGTGTTGGTGAGAATGTGTAGAAAGGGGAACCCTCCTACACTGTTGGTGGGAATGCAAGCTGGTACAGCCACACTGGAAAACAGCATGGAGGTTCCTCAAAAAGAAGAAAATAGAGCTGCTCTATGACCGCAGTTGCATGACTAGGTGTAGAGATCCGAAGGGGCACGTGCACCCCAATGTTTATAGCAGCAATGTCCACAATAACCAAACTATGGAAGGAGCCTAGATGTGCATCAACAGACAAATGGATAAAGAAGAAGTAGTATATATATACAATGGATTATGCAACCATCAAAAAACCTGAAATCTTGCCATTTGCAATGACGTAGATGGAACTAGAAGGTATTATGCTCAGCCAAGTAAGTCAATCAGAGAAAGACAATTATCATATGATCGTCCTGATATGAGGAATTAGAGAAACAAGACAGAGGATCATAGGAGAAGGGAGGGAAAAATTAAACAAGATGAAACCAGAGAGGGAGACAAGCTATAAGAGACTCTTAATCTCAGGAAACAAACTGATGGTTGTTGGAGGGAAGTGGGAGTGGGATGGAAGGGGTGCCTGGGTGATGGATGTTGGGGAGGGTATGTGCTATGGTAAGTGCTGTGAATTGTGTAAGACTGATGAATCACAGACCTGAACCCCTGAAGTAAATAATACTTTATATGTCAATAGAAAAAAAATTATTGTTTTGTACTTTGAGTGGATTTTTTAAATCCATTTATGATTTGTAACATTGTACATCAGTTTTTTATTCAAGTTACGTAGTTCTTAAGTATTGATACATTTCACTATACAATATCAAAATATCTATTTTTAATATTACTAGAAAAAGGTTTTAGCATTGTGTTAGTAGGTGGAGGAGGGACAGTAAAATATCCTCCAGACTTAGGAGGCACTTTGAGACTGAAAATGAAGCAAACCACCCCATACTATTCACACAGTTTATTCAGGGTAACTTACTGACAAGGGGGGGTTGGGCACACAAATGATTCAGGTATGATGCAGGTAATCTCTGTCCAATCTGGGCCTTAATCCCTAACTTTTATAGAGTGAGGCACATGGAGGTGAGTTCAAAGGGTAGTCATCTCAAGTGACGCCATTTGTGCACCAGTCATCTCAACCAGTCATTGAAAGTGGAGCCTCTGTGTGCTGAGATCAGAATAAGCCCTCTCACCTTCCTGTCAGGGTATACATTAACCTCAATGGGTCCTGGAACATGTGGCACTGAGGGAGGTCTTTGCATGGGCATGAACAAGATGGAGAGCCAAAAATGGAGTCAGTCAACACTCCTACACACTGGGAAGTGAGACTCATGGTGAGAGACTCCTTCTATGTGATGAGAGACACACATCTCCCAGAATTTTCATTTTTGCTAAAAACTTAAATTTTTTCATTGGCACACTTACTCTCAATGGTTTTATTTGAAATGACACAATTGCTTCATTCATTTTCAAGAAAATGTTTGCCGAGTACTCAAATCTGAATGAATAGTTCGATGTTTTTCCTTCAGATGAAAATGTTTTTCCTTCAGTTCACAACTCTAACAATAGCACATGTGTTTTTCCTCACAACCAGTATCCTACCTCACTGTGGCCGCAGGAGCACTCCATGTGTATTTCTCATTCAGTTGCATTGATGTGTACTTTAAAAAAAAGATGTGTTTAAAAGTTGAGATATGGGCCCCTGGGTGGCTCAGTGGGTTAAGCCCCTGCCTTCGGCTTGGGTCATGATCTCAGGGTCCTGGGATCAAGCCCCACATCAGGCTCTCTGCTCAGCAAGGAGCCTGCTTCTTCCTCTGTCTCTTTCTCTGCCTGACTCTCTGCCTACTTGTGATCTCTGTCTGTCAAATAAATAAATAAAAATCTTAAAAAAAAGTTGACATATAATAAAATTATTATTTTTTCCTCCTTTCTGGTGGACAATTTTTAAGGTGCAGCTGCCTTGATTCACGCCGAGCTGCCATCAGTTTTGCCCCCCCCCCCTTTATTTTGCATTATCACTGCAAATTTTAACGCAGAGGAGAGGCAAGTAGCCTCTAAATATTATTGAGTGAATAGTTTTCAGGTGTGGAAAGGTATTGAAAAAGTTTGGAAGGACCCTTGAAAAGGTCTTCAGCTCTTTAGAGTCTCAGACCACATTTTGAAAAGTCTTCATCCTTATGTTTCCTTTATATGAAGCTTAATTTACCCCTAGGAACTAATTTGCACGTCTCTCTCCCTTCGTGAACGGAATTTCCCGACTTTGGAAAAGTCAGGAAAATACAATTTTATTGTATTGGCTTGTAATATACATAGTACCCTTAGGGGTTGTGCAAGTGCTATTATACTAAGTCAAGCTGGTTGCTTAATAGTAATTCAGTTTGCTCTGTAGTATCTATCCTCCTTTTAAGTACTGGCAGCTACCAACCCATCATTTCTAACCATTGTCCTAGTTCTTCTCTTAGAAAGTTCTGGGCATTGCAAAAGAAATCAGTTTACCACTATGAGTGTTTTTTCACTGGTTTAATTTGATAAATTCTCTCCTGAAGGTGCACCTATGCTTTTCCTTGAAAACAAAGTTGCTGTTTGCTTAGTGAGACATTTTCCTCTCTTCCCACTTGGAGGGTTGTATCTTGCTTACTTTAGGGGAATTGTTTTATTCTGGAGGCTTATGCTGCTGGACGTCTATCGACCACATGGAAGGAGTTACTGTACTGTGTATGTCCTATCATTTGAATGCCTGAAATCTTCTTAATTTCTAGGTGATCTTTGGAAGAAGAGCTGTCAGCTGATTTTGGAAGGTTTTATTAATCTTTTTAGCAGTGGCTTCATGGCTCTAGGTCTATACAGCATAAAGTGATGCAGCGTGCCCAGCAAAACAGAGGACAAATGAGATGCAAACTTAATTTTGAATTCGTATGGTGGACAAATTAACCGGACAACTACAAAATCTGCTTTTCTCTAAATACTCTGTCAGTAGATAGAAAACGTGATGAAGTGAATGGAATGGTTGATGTATATCTAACTAGAAATAAAAGTGGTCAAGGCTCAATGTCACCTTATAATTGTGGATCTTTATTTACTGTTTTTAGGTCTTTGTATATTACTCTAAAAAGTCTGTAACATCCATACTCTGGGAGATGTCCCTCTTAAGGTTTCATAGTTAATGCTGAAGTGATGCTTACATATTGATGCTTTAAAATTATTTGAGGTCATTTTTCTCTTGAAAAATCTTTTTAGGGAAGATGAATAGCCCAATTAAGTGTTAAAGTCAGTGGAAATGTTATTACCAATAATACCATGCATTCAAGCAGCTATTATTTTTAAAATCTTACCACATTTTCTTGAACATTTTGCCATGAATGCCTGATTATTTTTCTGCCTCCATTTTAAATTTTTAAATTTTTATAATTTTTTTATTATGTTGCTAGTCACCATACAGCACACCTTAGATTTTGATGTCAACTATTTTTAAAAAAAGATTTATCTATTCATTTGAGAGAGAAAGAGAGTGCATGCATGTGTGTGCAGGGGGAGGAGAAGAGGAAAAGGGAGAGAATCTCCAACAGACTCCCCACCAAGTGCACAGCCCAACATGGGGCTTAAGCCCATGACCCTGAGCTCACGACCTGAACCAAAATCAAGAGTTGTACACTCAGCTGACTGAGCCATCCAGGCACCACAATGCCTCTGACCATTTAAAAAAATAATTTTGTCTTTTATTGTTTGCTTTATTATTTATTGATAATGAACTTAATTTTGTAGAATTATTTTAGAGTACAGAAAAGTTACAGAGGTATAGAGGTTTCCCATATATTACACATTCTGTTTCCTCTGTTATTAACATGACAATATTGGATTGAATAGTGACTCCAAAGAGCTATATTTAAGTCCTAACCCACAGTACCTGTGCATGTGACCTTATTTGAAAATAGGGATTTTGCACATGAACAGACACTTCTCCAAAGAAGACATACAAATGGCTAACAGACATATGAAAAAATGTTCATCATCATTAGCCATCAGGGAGATTCAAATCAAAACCACATTTAGATTTAAAAAAAAAAAAGAAAATAGGGTCTCTGCAGATATAATTCAGGATTTTGGGATGAATCCTGGATTTAGAGTGGGCCCTAAATTCAATAGGACAGGGTCCTTGTAAGAGGAAAATGCCACTTGAACGCACAGGGAAGAACATGTGACAGCAGAGGCAGAGATTAGAATGACGCAGCTGCAAGCTAGGGAATGCCAAGGACAACCACTTCCAGCTCGAAAGAGGGAGGAAAAGATCATTTCCTAGAGCTTTCAGAGGAGCATGGACCTTCCTAAAACATGACTTAGGACTTCTAGTCTCCAGAGCAGTGACAGAGTACATTTCTGTTAGTTTAAACCACCCAGTGGTAATTTGTTATGGCAGCCTTAGGAGACTAATACAATTGACAGTATCATGACCCCATATTTATACATTATTATTAACTAAGGTCCATACTTCATTCGGATTTCTTTAGTTTTTATATAATGTCCGTTTTCTGTTCCAGGATCACATCCAGTTGTCATGTTTAGTTGCCTTAGGTTTCTCTCGGCTGTGACAGTTTCTGACACTTTGGGGGAGTAGTGGTCAGATATTTTGTAGAATGTCCTCCAGTTGGGATTTGCCCGATGTGATTTTGAAATTAAGACAGCCAAGGTAAAGTGCCATTTTGATCACATCATATGAAAGGTACAAATTATCAACCTGTGTTATTACTTCTGATGTTAATGATCTAAGGTAGTGTTTGCCAAGTTTCTTCTTCATGTAGTCTCCCTTTCTCTCCGTTTCCATATTGCAGTCTTTGGAATGTGGAGTTGTGCTCTACCTTCCTGAGGGTAGAGTATAACAAAAATTTTAATCTGTATTTGTACAGATTTGTCTATTCTTATATTCATTCAATTATTTGTCTCAGTATGACTGAGGGTAGAGTATAACAAAAATTTTAATCTGTATTTGTACAGATTTGTCTATTCTTATATTCATTCAATTATTTGTCTCAGTATGACTCATGGATGGTTATGTTGTACTTCAAGTTATATTCTAATAATACTTTATTACTATTATTATTATTATTGTTTTGCTAACATATTTTGAGCTTTGGTTATTAAGAGTTCCTTCAGTTGGCTCCTAGGTCTCTTCTTTTTTTTTTTTTTTTTTTTTTTTTGAGATTTTATTTACTTGACAGACAGAGATCATAAGTAGGCAGAGAGGCAGGCAGAGAGAGAGGAGAGAGGAGGAAGCAGGCTCCCTGCTGAGCAGAGAGCCCGATGTGGGGGATCGATCCCAGGATCCTGAGATCATGACCTGAGCCGAAAGCAGAGGCTTTAACCCAGGCGCCCCCCTACGTCTCTTCTAACATATCCCATTATTGTGGGATTTTAAAATATATCTTTATCTTTTAATACTTTTTAATACTTTTTTTTTCAAAAAGAGGTTCAGAGAAAGTCAATTACCGTATGGTTTCACTTACTTGTGGAACATAAGGAATAGCCTGGAGGACGTTAGGAGAAGGGAAAAATGAAGGGGGAGAAGTCATGGGAGATGAACCACGAGAGACTATGGACTCTGGGAAACAAACTGAGGGTTTTAGAAGGGAGGGGGGCGGGGAGAGGTGAGCCTGGTGATGGGTATTAAAGAGGGCACAGATTGCATGGAGCAGTAGGTGTTATATGCGAACATGAATTATACACTACATCAAAAATTAATGATGTACTGAATGGCAACTAACATAACACAATAAAAAAAAAACCCAAAACAAAAATAAACAAAAAAAACAGGCTCTTCTTATGTATTTCCTGCCCTAGTCCATAGACTCAGCCAGTTATATAAGAAACCCTAGTTGCCTTTATTGGAGAATGTGATTAGAAAGTAAGATCTAGGCATTAGGTGTGCTTGTTGGTACCAGGCCTCCTCAGCTGACACAGCAAGGAAATATGTTTGGTATAACTCCTGTAAATATTTCTATATGTAACCATCTGTGTCTAAATTAAGCTAAGTAAGACTTTGTACTGATGTCTTCAACTCTAATCCATTACCACATGATCATTCCAACCTCCTCCCTTGCTTTTCTCTAACCTCCAATCCAATAGCGATAGCCCTGGCTTCTACCGTCTTCCATCTAATTTACTTAACTGTTCAATTCCAGTAGAGAAGTATCAGAATTATTAACCCACATTTCTGTGAGATACAATTTCACAACTAAATTCAGTGTTATGTACAATTTCTTTTGCCTTTACTCTTATAAACTATAGTCTTTTCCAAAGCTACTAAGGTCAACAACTTTCCCCCCAGCCCCTTCAGTGACGTTGTTTCATACATTTCTAATACAGTTAGATTCTGCATTCTACCCTGGGATTCCTCTTGATTTACTAAATGATTTTTTAAAATTACATACATAGGGGCGCCTGGGTGGCTCAGTGGGTTAAAGCCTCTGCCTTCGGCTCAGGTCATGATCCCGGGTCCTGGGATCAAGCCGCGCATCGGGCTCTCTGCTCAGCAGGGAGCCTGCTTCCCTCTCTCTCTCTGCCTGCCTCTCTGCCTACTTGTGATCTCTGTCTGTCAAATAAACAAATAAAATCTTAAAAAAAAAAAAAAGAATAACTTCACCTCCCTAAAAATTCACCTATGCCTGACTAAGTTTTATTTTGAAAAAGTTTGAATAAACAAACAATTATAGAAACCAAACTAATGTACACTTGGGGGCACTTCATCAAGAATTGATGCTTTTTGTCATACTTGTTTTAGATTTTTAAAGTAAACCTGAAAAATAAGTCCTTTTGTACTTTTTTCTAATTCTTTTTCTCTTCTTCCCTACTTAAGAGCAGTTACTGTTATAATTCTGGTCTTCTTCGTCCATGATTTTATACTTTAATAGATATATTTGTGACACTAAACAATAAATACTGTAGTTCTGTGTGTTCTAGAGATAGTTATATAAGGGACACTATTTTGTTTCCATCTTTCTAAAACTTCCTTATTATGCTGTCAATATTAGGCTTCTAAGATCCATCTATGGTTTGTAATTTTGGGGCTTGAATAGCCCTATAGTATTAGTTATATGACTATGTCATATTTTATTCATCTGTTTTTCTATTAATGGACATTTAGATTGAGCTTTGTTTTTTGCTGTTTCATAGCTATATTAATTTTTTAAAAGATTTTATTTATTCACTTTACAGATAGATATCACAAGAATTTCAGAGGCTGTGGAACCAATCAATTCACTATCTGGGCCACTAGAAATACTTTTGATAGGAGTTTGGGTTTTTAAACTACAGATTGTTTGTTAGTTTCTAATAGACTTATTTTATTTTCAAAGGTATCTGCTTATCCAGGATGTACGAAGTTGTTTTGGAGTCTAACTTCACCCAAATTCTCTGCCCCAGTATCTGTTATGAAGGAAACTCTGTATCCAGAATACGAGGTAACATGCAGAATGACTTTTCTTTGTTGTTGTTTAATAATTAAATGGTGTAATTGATCATGACATTAAATTTTACTGGATAGTTTTCTGGAAATTGTCAGACAACTATTGGCATAATTAAGAATGACTAGATGGTACTATAGTATTATACTTAATCTGTATTACTTTAGCCAGTCAAGAAAATTGTTATGTTTTCTTTTTGAAAAAATATTTTACTTGACTGAAGTTACAAGATATATAAGATCTTCATGTCATTGGTTTTTAAAGTGAACTTTTAGTTAATTTAATGTTAAAAAAAGCTCAATATCACCCAATATGATTATCACTGTTTTTTTCTTCCTTCCTTAAACAGTGTTTTCTCTCAGTTTATGGTATAGTGATTATTTTAAAACTTAGAAAAATCAAGAGACAAAAACCAAGTTCATCTTTTATTGGTGAAGAATTTCTGCAAGGCGATTATGGCCTACTTTTTGGGCCATTTTCTTTTATGGCTAAAATTTTTTCTTCTTCTTCCTTCTTTTCTCTCCCCTCTTTCTTTTTCCTTTTTATTTTTTTTCCTCTTAAAACAGTTCTGTGATGAACATTATTGTGCATAATCTTTTAATGGTACTTAGGGTTATTTTATATGCATGGGATTTAAGGCAGCTTACTAAAACTCATATTAGAAAACAATAAAACAAGTAGTTGAGGAAGTCATAGGCAGAATATGAGAAAGTTAATAGTGTAATAGAGTCAAAGGCAAAATTAAATTAAAAATTTCTGTCCATATATGCTGTTGCTTGAAATGGAAAATCAATTTACCTCTTGCCTTCCTTGCAACCAAGGCATGGATGGAATCACATTCATATTTGACCTATTCTGAATGTTAATATTGAAGCATCTTTACATTTTTTAGATTACCTGGTCATGGTGTATTATGCTTAAATATTATGTTGAATTCTTTTCAGCAATATTTTATTTTTAATATATATTCATGGTAAAATATGTATGTAATATCATTTATTTCCTTCACTGAATCCTCCTATTAGGCTTATTCTTGCTTCAAAAAGTTAATTGGGTAGCATTTCATTTTTTAAAAATACTCTGAAATTAATATAACATAGAAATAATCTAGAAAATTTGGAACAACTCAGTGGAACATTTGAACCATTTGCGAAGGTAATTGGTTGACAATTAGAATTTTTTCTTTTCTATATTATACTGTATGTCAACTAACTAGACTTTAAAAAAAAACTTAAAAGAAAAAAAAGAATCCTGTGCTTAGCTTATTGAAACTACACTGAGTATAATATGCTTTCAAGTATATCTTCATTATGATGTAAATGTTTGCAAACGTATGTACAGAAGAATATTGGAATAATTTATACTTAACTCATTGAAAAAAAGCATTTTTTCTTTTCTAATTTTTGGGTTGTTCAGTGTTTTTTATTTGTTTTATTTTTTTATTTTATTTTATTTCTTATATTTATTTTATTTCAGTATAGTTAGCATACAATGTTATATTGGTTTCAATTGTACAATACAGTAATTTAACAATTCTATACATTACTCAATGTCATCATAATAAATAATATATATATTATTTAACATATATATATTATATAATTTATATAGATAGATAGATATAATAAACATACTCTTTAATCCCCATCACCTGTTTCACCCTCCTCCAAAGAGCAGGGACCCGACTGTGCCTTGGATCACAGTTTAAGGTAACCCCAAACTGAAAGCTCATGCTTTCAGTCAGCTTCCCTGCTCCGATACCTGACAGCTCTGCCACACTCAGACTCCCCCAATCTTTCTGTGACCCTGCGGGATGTGAGACCACAATGTCCCCGCGAGGGCTCCACCCCCATTTAGCCTCTGGAGTAATGTCCCTCACTGGAGCAAATTTCTAAAGTTCTGATTTTGTGCTCCATTGCTCTGCTGCTTGCCGGGAGTCGCTGCCCACTCCCCCACCCGGTTTATCTTCCCATGGCTTCAAATTCACTTCTCTGCATGTCCTACCTTTCAGGAAGTGGTCGATTTTTTATTCCTAGAATTGCTGCTCTTCTTCTCTTCTATCTCCTGTTGTGTTTGTAGGTGTTCAGAATGGTTTGATAACTATCTAGCTGAACTCCTGGGATCTGATGTCATTTCATTCTGCTACTCCTCCGCCATCTTGCTCTCTTCATCTTTTGTTTGATCTATAAAACACTGTGTATGTAGGGACACCTGACTGGCTCAGTTGGAAGAGGATGCAACTCTTGCTCTTGGGGTTGTGCATTTAAGCTCCGTTGGATGTAGAGATTACTAAAAAATAAATAAACTTAAAAAAAATAAAAATAAAAAACACTGTTGGGGATTTTTAGCAATTGAGTCTTACCTATTTCATCACGTGTTACCAGTAGTTATTTTATGTGATTAGAAGCTGTTTTATCCTTATTATGAATTTAGTAAGGTTTTATGGTTTTTATGAATTCTGTCTCATCAATTTTAAATGACCAACTTTGGCTCTTTTAATGCTGGAATTCTATTGTAATATGGCTAGCCTTGTGTTCTTTTCTGTTTGTATTCAGGAATATTTCCATTATAATCCTTTTCTGTTTTTCTTTGTTTTTATTTGGTTTCAGGTATATGGTTAATTTGGTCTACTACTACTACTATTTACTACTACTGCTACTACTACTACTAATTATTATTATTATTATTAATTTGTGGTTTCTATCTTTTAAAAATTTTATTTATTTATTCTCCCTCTTGTTAAACCACTACTAATTTCTTTAGCAATATTATTGCTTTTGCTGTTCTGAGTAACAAGGCCAATTAAAATGACTTAAGAACTTGCACAAGTAATATATTAATACTTAAGTGGAGAAAAAATTCAAATGATACAGCTGTACATGACATAGAGAGCACTCCCTACCTTGAATGCTGTCCCTTCCCAGTTCTCTTCTCTCTGAAGTTTACTAATATTAAGTGCAGTGTGTATATCCTTTCAGACATTTTTTTTCATTTATGTAATGCAAGTGTGGGGAAATTAATGTTTTTACATGTGTGGAATAATATAATATATATTATTCTGCATCTTGAGTTTTTTTGCTTAAAACATACTTCGATTCGCATTTATTATTTACTATGAGCCAGCCACTGTGCCAGCCACTTCATGTGTATTATCTCATTTGACTCTCCTACGAACCCAGAGAGGTACTAATTATGTCCCCATTCAGAAAAAGTCCCCTTTTTCCCATTTGTTCTGTTACCCGTTTTCCTTACTTCTTCCTGGTGCTAAAAGCCACTAACCCAGTTTTAAAGGGTATATTAATTATTCATTGCTGCAAATCAAATTATCCCCAAATTTAGCAGTTTAAAACAGCAAACTATTATTATCACAAAACAGTTTCCGAGGATCTGGAATCCACAGTTTCTAGACTAACTGGGAGGTTCTGGCTCAATCTCTCTACGTGGTTTTAGTTAGGATCTCAGCTGAGGCTGCATCATAAAGAACAAACAAAAAACAAAAGAAAGACAACCTTCCCACAAACCATATGGGCATATATATCTTTGTATACATATGTATATTTTTCTATTTAGAATTCTTGGTCAAAGTACATGTGTAATTTAAGTCTTGAACAGTTGTTGTGTATATTTGCATTTCCTTTACTTAAGTATAGCTTAAACCTTTTATTTATTTGAGAAGATAATGTTTTTTTGGGAAAAATATGTAGTGGGCTAAAATGAAAAGGTTCATAATGTAAAGTATATAAAAGATTGCCTTAGTGTAAGATTGGTGAATACTAATTTGCAGAAGTAGGTATGGCATCCATGCAAATGTGATGCTCCCATCTCCTTCAAGAATCTGTTGACATAAGCATACTTGACTGCCAGCCTCCAGCTGCTGTCTTGTAGATCTATCAAGGCATTCAGTCTAAGGTCATTTTCCCTCTGGGCTTCTCCTAGTCAATGAGTGAGCACAAGAGGTTTGCTAGAGGTGACCCATACCTCCTTGATGTGGGATTGTTTCAACAGGAGGCTTTGGCTCAGGAACTTTCCATCTGTCTGGCTGAATCTCAGAACTGCTTTGTGATCTGAAGCTCTTCCTTCTCACTCCTTCCTCTATCTTCCCCTTTCACAGGTGTCAGACTACATCATGGTCTGAAGGTTTCCTACAACTTCCTCTCTCTGTAGCCTCCACTGGTTGTATCTTCTTCTAATGGAAATGGCCCAGCTGGGGGGCAATACAAGTAATATGAAATATTATTCATTATACTGTAAAGAGTGCAATATTTTCCAAACCCTATGTTTATAAAGTAGAAACATGTATTTTTCTCTGTTTGTATTTAGAAAATGTGAGTACAGGGAATTGAGAGTAGACAGAAGTTTCTGAACAGAAATAAGAATCGTAGCAGGACTAAAATTGGTTTATAATTGGGAGTGGTTACAGCTGGTGATGATGGAGTAACTCATTAGAAAGATGGTCCAAAAGTAAGTCCCTGCTGGTGGTTATTCATACCTAAGGTCTAGAGGAAAAAAGATCCAAAAGGACTTTCTGGCATAAAAAGATGGCCCAGGACACTTTTCATGCATCCCAACTGGAACCAGACTTTTGTTCAAAGAATCCTTTGTTCAAAATTTCCTTTGAATGGGAAATGGTATGTAGATACAAAGGTTTGTGTGCCCTATGTTCTAAAGGTAAATTTACCATGTTTATATATATTGTGATTACTGGTGTTTTTAATTTTATCTTGACATATTATTCATGTTTTTTATTGACACTGCCTTTGTTTGTTTTATTCTTTTATTATTTTTCTTAATTTAACTTTTGTTGTTCCTTTTTTAAAAAAAATCGGTGGTCTAAATACAATATACTCTGGTTTTATTTTTACTTTTTCAACTATTTTGATAAATTGTGTTTTATTATCCCTATTTTGGAAGTATATATACTATTTCTTATTCTTATGGTGGTTTCCCTAAATAGACATCTTTAACTTGTGTTCATCAGTACCTTTGTAGTCTTCCAGGAAAATACAATGACTTTAAAACCTTTCAATTCCATTTACCCCTTCTTGACTTGATATGTTTTTATTTCATTATATTTTTAGATCTTTATCTTTAAAAACCCTCAATACATTGTTGTTATCATTTTATACAATATTTCTTGTATTTTTATCCATAAGCTTATCCCTTTCTTTTTTTCTTTTCTTTTTTTCCCCCTAGCATTTCAGAACATTGTCTGAAGTCATTTTATTTTTTGCCTAAAACATATACTTTAGAATTTGTTTTAAGAGAAGTGGGAAGTCTGCAATTAGTGAAAATATTGATTTTTCTGTTTCAAATGTCTTTAATTAGCTCATTCTTGAGAGAGATTATACCTCTCTCAAGATGTATGTATGTATGATGTATCTTACATATGTATGTATGATGTGTCTTGAAGATAGTTTATTTTAGCACACTAATGATATTCTAATATTCTTCACCACCCACTGTTGCTGTTGGGAAATAAGTCTTTTTTTTAATTTTAAAAAAAGATTTTATTTATTTATTTGACAGAGATCACAAGTAGATGGAAAGGCAGGTGGTGGGGGGAGCAGGCTCCCCACTGAGCAGAGAGCCTGATGCGGGGCTCAATCTCAGGACTGGGATCATGACCTGAGCTGAAGGCAAAAGCTTTAAACCCACTGAACCACCCAGGTGCCCCTGGGAACTAAGTCTTAAATATGAATATTTTTCAAGGAGAGTAGATTCCTTTCTTCCTCCCAAACTGGCTACTTTTAAATTTTTCTCTTTTCTTCCCTATTTTCATTATGATGTGGCTAGCTGAAGATTTTTTTTTTTTAATTTATGCTTTGGAATCATTGGGATTTTTGAATATGTGATTGGATGTCTTTCATCAACTATGGAGAATTTTTAATCACTATCTCTTCAAATGTTGCCTCTGCTCATTCTCTCTTTCAATTTTTGGGACTTTAATCTATAAGTATTAGGTACCTTTTTCCTCTTGATGCTGGATACAGGATAATTTTCCTTCTGATCTATCTTATAGTTCAAGTCAATTAGTTCTTTCTTCAGGTGTGTCTAAGCTACTGTTAAACTTGTTTACTCTATTTTTTAATTTACTTTTGTGCTTTTCTTTTTAGAATACTTATTTTTTTTCCAAATCTGTTTTGTTCTGGCATTTTATTTCTTTATGTACCTGTCTGTCTTTAAATTTTTATTATTATATTTAAAACATTACTTTTAGGAGACATTTGAGACCAAAAATGACAATTTCTTTCTTCAGAGAAATTTTTTGTTAGAACCTGGGATTCTTAGGATTCAGAAATAGTCTTAGTCAAAGGTTGAAACCTGAGTTTCTTTGGCCACCCTTGTGATGGAACTCAGGTTGAAAGTCTACACAAAGGTGGTTTACTTCCACTGATTCTTTTTTTTTTAGAGATTTGCTCCACATCCAACATGGATCTTGAGCTCAGGACTTGATCTCTTGAGGTCACAAGTCACATGCTCTACTGACTAAGCCAGCAAGGCATGCCTACTTCTATTCACTCTTAATCTGGGGGTGTAGCATCCCTGTAGCCTTGGATACTTGTATATTTTTTATATGTACAATATTATACAATATATTACATATATGTAAATATATATAAGTAAATCAGTCTTCATACCTTAGGTAGGTTCTGGGCTTCAATTTCTCTCACCTTTGCCCCAAGAAGTCAGTTTGCAGCTCAGACTTGCAGTTGCTTTGGTAAATATGAGAACAAAAGCGTCTTGATTATTGGGCTTACTTTTCCAGGTTCTTGAATTTTCTTAGATTTTTGGCTTACTATTTCTTCATCATCATGTTAACTTTTTGATGCTTTGAAGATTGTATTTTTTTGTAGTATAGGTAGATTTCTTAGTTTTCTTCAGTAGAATTACTTAGTCTGCCATAATTAGAAGCAGAGTCATAATAGGCTTTTAAAGTAGCAAAACTGGTTCCATTTCTACCTGCATCCCAACTTTTATTGAGTGAATACCAGTTTTTGCAATATCTCTGGAGTAGAGCAGGAGGATAGGATTTTTACATCAGATATCATATAAACAATAGTTTCTCTCTCAAGACACATTAGTTTGGCCAATATCTTGGTAGGTTCCAAGAATCTACCATATGAACCATGTTCTCTTTTAAAAAAGCAACCATTGGGGCACCTGGGTGGCTCAGTCAGTTAAGTATTTGATTCTTTAAATAAATTTTTAAAAATATTTTATTTATTTATTTGATAGAGAGAGAGATCACAAGTAGGCAGAGAGGCAGGCAGAGAGAGAAGGGGAAGCAGGTTCCTTGCTGAGCAGAGAGCCTGATGTGGGGCTCAATCCCAGGACATTGAGATCATGACCTGAGCTGAAGGCAGTGGCTTAACCCACTGGGCCACCCAGGTGCCCCTAACCATTTGATTCTTGATTTCAGCTCAGGTTATGATCTCAGGGTTGTGAGATTGAGACTCAACGATGGGCTCTGCCCGGGCATGAAGTCTGCTTGAGACTCTCTCCCTCTCTCTCCGCCCCTCTCTATCTCTCCATCTCTCTCTTAAAAAAAAAGAAAAGAAACTAAAAGAGAAAAAAGTGACCATTGATTATTAGTATGTTTTAATATTTTGATATCTGCAAAATACAGTATTAAGGCTTTTGTCCTTCTTATTGTTAAAAGCATTTCCTTAAATATACAATAGTTATTCTGTCATATTTGAATATTTTGTATAAACATATGACAAAATAGTTCCAAAATCTCATGTGAGTCACGTAGTTTATCTTTGAAGAATAACAGTGACCAAGTATCCTTCTGCTTTAATAGTTGTCTTACCTTACACTGCACTATAGCTACATTATAAAAATATAATAGAACATGAAAAAAAAATCAATGCTGGTGATTCCTAAATTACCCACAGCCTTTTCCATATCTGTTCCATTCTCAATGAAAATTTCATGGTATTTTTTAAAAGCTAATTTTCTACTGAATAAATATTTTTTAAATTTGAAATGTTATTTGTTTGAGACCTAAACATTTAAGCAAGTTTGAGACCTAAACATTTAAGCAAGGTAGCAGCATGATTTAATTCATCATAAATACACCAGATGTCAAACTTAGATCTTCTAGTTGTTTCTATATAGCCAAATCACTGATTATAAGATAGAAGGATAACACATTTAATAATAATTGTAATGATTGCAGCAGTTTACCCTTACAACAATAAATATACATATATAACTTACTTGGTGGAGTTTGAATTATAAACATTTAGTGAGATTTTCACTCCAATAAAAATTTAGAATGATTACCTGTATTTGACAGTAAATAGTTCTATATTGACAATGCAAATAAGTCTTATTCATAATTCTGATATTGACATACTAAATAGATTTAATGCCAAGCTATGAGATCATGGTATAATTGATTGCTTCTAAGATTAGTGATACCAGAAGTAAGGTAGAAGTATCTATTTGGCTAATGGCCAACATGAAAGCCAAATTGTGGGTTTGGGCTAAATACTAAGCCTGTTATAGCTGAACTTTTGATGTATTTCTGGTAAGTGTTGTCTATAATTCTACTTTTTCCAATACGTTTCTCTTTTGGTAAAAAAGGCACTATGAAGTAACAATGATCATAAGCTTTTTAAAGTATAATTTAAAACTGTTATCTTTTTATTACAGAGTATTCAAACAAGCAGAATTTTAACTGAGAGATTTTCAGCTGAAAGCAAGGAAAGTGTCGTTATTTTAAATCAGCATAGCAGAAGTACTAAGGTATGTACAATTTTTATTCTAAATTGTGGGTTGATTGCTTTATCTGCCAATAGCTCAGATATATTATTTCTAGTACTTCTGAAAATTATTTCTTGGTGCTTCCTTAGGGAAATGCCTCAGAACATTCACTACTGGTATCTTTGCTGAGGACATATATCCTCTTTTTCAAGTATATTTGTTGTCTTTGTGATGCTTAGAATAAGTTATTTACTAAGTAATAGCAGAATATATGATTTTCTTAAAATTTTGAAAATTTCTGGTCTTGTACTTTGCCTAGGTCTTATATGATTCAAGAAACATGTCTGTGAATGTTTAGACCCAATTGATTGGTTTTGGCCATGAAAAAGTAAAACTGGATTTTCTAGGTGGTGATTAGACTCATGCTCATGGCTTTGGTTATCTTTGTAGTGTAATCAAGTAAGCTAATTAAGTAATAAACATAATTGGAGAGAAAAGAGATAGTGATTGAGAGAAATTGAGAGAAGAAGTAAAGTATAAAGTATATATAACTGGTTTAATATGTGTCTTGAACTTTACAGGAGACAAATAAGAAACAGTTTTATTTTTTCTTTCATTAGTGCCTTCAGACCCCTTCTCCCCTTGGTGATATCTTGGGATGCTGAATGGCACAGTCTCAGTGCCATGGGACAAATCAAATCCTATTCTAGTCAGTTAATTAGGTTAAAAAGATGTCTATGCCCCTACTTTATCCCCCATACAGTTAGGTGATACTTTTTTGGGGGAGGGGATAATGTTTCTAATTAATATAGATCACTTTTTTACTTACTAAGTATTCATCCTTAAGTGTGTTTCACCTTTTTTATTCCTCACCAACCTGGCATCATAGCAATCTTCATCACTGTTTTATCCATATCACCTAAAGCAGTAACCATTGTATAAAAAAATTACTGAACCAATGAATGTCCCTTTCTAGTTTGGAATGCCATTTATACTTTCTGGACTATTGTAGTAACACTACTCACACCTACCTGTCACAAATTCTCATTTCTAGTAGCTGCTTCTTCCAATTCTTCCAATCCGATGTCACTCATGTCTCAAACTGAGTAACTCCACCTCCCAAATAAAGTCAGGTGCTTCACTGAGCCTTATAACCTGGCCTCAACTATACTTTCTATCTTACCTCCCATTATATTCTGCTTTTGTGGCACCTCCACATGCTCTCTACTCTGCCTGCACCCAAGTCTTTGGAGACTAAAATCCCCTGCCTTTTAACATTTCTTTGGGCTTGTTTAGGCTGTTTCCTTGGCCTGGAATATTCTCAGCTCTTTCTCAGTCTACGGAAATGTTGCTACCATTCACAGGCAAGCCTCCTGCTACCTCTTCCTGCCAGTCTATTGAGGTCCCATCCCATTGAGAATTGATTTCTCCCTCCCCTATGTTCTCTTCACACCGGATCCATTCATGCCATCTTTAGTCAGTGTCACAGCTGCTTTGGATTACAGTTATTTCTATTCTTTCTGTTTCCACCATTATATTGGTTGAGGACATGGGACATGTCAATTTTTTCCCCTGTACTTTCTACACTATCTAGTAAAGTAGTATTTCCTAGCTCTTTCAGTATAATACCTCCCATGACAAGTGATGGTATTTGTATGGTCTGGTGGAGTAAAATGTTGAGGATGCTCATAATTAGAGCTGACTGTTCAGAGGACAGTAGCTGCTTCATGTCCCACTAGTGTAGCCTCAGTACTAAGGAGATTCATGGGTCAGGATATTCATGGCAGATTTATACATACCTGTGCTACTTGCACCAACCAGAACACTTCGGTGAGTTTTGTTGTATCAAGTTGAATTTTTTAAAAAATAAGATAATTTCTATTATTATCCAGTTTTCTAATTAATAGATGGATTTTAAGTTCTGCTCCTCTCTGTGAAGTCAGTGACTTCAAAATCAATTAGAATGTATATTTTAATTAGCATTCTGCACTTCATTAATTTACCTAAGCAGTTATCATTAATCAATTGTCATATGATATTTTACTTTACCAAATAGTGTCTATAGTCAATGAATTTTTATCATTTGATTATTTCAGTTTTTTTTCCTAAGGAAATCTGCATCCTTTGAAAATATTCAAAAATGTTTCAGTACACCATTGCCACAGTTAAAGGTATGATAATTCTTAGTTTTTATTATTCAAGAGAAATGTTTATATTTCCAGTAATAGTCACTATTGATGGTTTGTTTGTTTGTTTGTTTGTTTGCTTTCCTGAAATAATGTAGTCAGTTGATTCATTGAGAATTGATGAAAAGTTTGGGTTCAAGTGTGTATTTGGTAGCTTCCTGTAAAACTGGTTTGGTGGTGCCAACTTGAGATTGTTGGCAGCTTTTGGGAGTATCTTATGTTCATAGTTTGACTTAACTTGGTATAAGTCAAGTCATTATAATATTGACCTACATTTGTATTGGGCTCACAATTTCAAAGCACTTTTATGGACACTGTTCCAGTCTGGCCTTGAGCTTCACTACATTCTGAGAGAAGGAAGGCAAGACAGATATTTTCCTTGTTTTATGTGTGAAAAAGCAAAGGTCAGAAAGTGATAAGTGGCAGGACTAGAACTTCGACCCACACCCCCCTTACTAAATGCAATGTACTTTCCTCTGCACCAATAATCCACAGGCTTTTTGAAGAAGCTGGTTCTTACCTTCCATGGCATTGACAACTAGCTTCCGGCTTTTTTTTCTCTCTGAAATCTTATAAATCTTTTAATTCTTTTTTACTTGCTTGTAACTTGCTTTTAACCTGCTTCACCTTAGCCTGCTTCCTATGTCATTTCTGACATTCTATTTTCTTACTGACCTTTTGATTCCTCTGTTTTATATCCCTGTACAATCACACTATCCTTAAGATATTTTTATTGGCCCATAATTGACATATAGCATTTTATTAGTTTCAAGTGTACAACATAATGATTCAGTATTTGTATGTATTGCAATATGATCACTGAAGTAAGTTTAGTTAACATCTATCACCACACACAGTTACACATTTTTTTTTTCTTTTGATGAGAACCTTCTACTCTCTTAGCAAGTTTCAAATATACAATACAGTATTTTAAGTATAGTCACACCTGCAGGACTTATTTATTTTATAATGGAATTTTGTACCTTTTGGCCATTATTACCCATTTAATCCATCATCTACTCCTGGCCTTTGGCAAGCACCAATCTATTTTCTGTACCTACAAGTTGTTGTTTTTGTTTTTAAGATGCCACATATAAGTGAGATCATGTAGTATTTGTCTTTCACAGTCTGACTTATTTAACCTATTTATTTTACTTAACGTGATATCCTCAGGGTCCATCTATGTTATTGCAAAAGGCAGAATATCCTTTTTTTAAATGGCTGAATAATATTCTATTGTGTGTGTGTGCATATGTATATATATATATATATATATATATATATATATGACATTTTATTTATCCATTCATTCATTGATGAGCACTTAGGTTGTTTCTTTATCTTAACTATTGTGACTAATGCTATAAGAAATACGAGCGTGAAGATATCTCTTTAAGATCCTGATTTTATTTCCTTTGCTATATTCTGGGTGTGTACCCAGAAGTGGGATTGGATTTGGGTAGTTCTAGTTTTAACTCTTTGAGGAACCTCCATACTGTTTTCTGCTGTGGCTATACCAATTTACATTTCCATCAATAGTATACAATTTTCCCTTTTCCCCATAGCTTTGCCAGCACTTGTATCCCTTGTCTTTTTTATACTAGCTATTCTACTTCTTTGTTTTTTGTGTATCTGTTACAGGTTTTGGGTTTGTGGTTACCATTAGGTTCATATATAATACCCAAAGTAAGTAGCAGTTTATACAAATTTGATGGCCATTTAATTTCAAGCACATTCTGGAAAAGCAACAACAAAAAAACCTAAACAAACAAAAAACAGAAAAAGAAAATAACATCTTTCTTTTCCCCTTTTACTCCCTCCTGTACATTTTATGCATAAGTTGCTATATTTTACATCTTTTTATTCATAATATTCTTATGTCTTTTTTTAAAAAAAGATTTTACTTATTTATTTGACAGAGAGAGACACAGCAAATGAGGGAACACAAGCAGGGGGAGTGGGAGAGGGAGAAGCAGGCTTCCTGTTGAGCAGGGAGCCTGATGCAGGGCTCTATCCCAGGATGCTGGGATCGTGACCTGAAATGAAGGCAGAGGCTTAACAACTGGGACACTCAGGTGCCCCAGGATCATTTCTTTAAATTCTTCATCAGGCATATTGCTTATCTCTGTTTCATTTATTTATTTTTCAGAGGTTTTGTTGTTGTTGTTGTTGTTCTTTCTTTTGGAGCATATTCCTCTGTCTCCCCATTTTGCTTGACTTTCTTCCTTTGTTTCTATGGACTAGATGGAACAGCTACTTCTAAACTTGAAGGAGTGGTCTTGTGTACAGTGTTCCCTGTGTTGACTCTGTATGGTTGGTGGCTTTTGCTGGCTGGCTGTATCTGTGACTATATATGCCAGTTGTTCTTTTAAACCATGGCTTTTTACAGAAAGAAGAAAATAATAATAAAATAACAAAAGAAAAAAGAAGAGAGAAGAAAAAAAGAAGGAAAACCCCCCAAAAGGACAAAAATAAAAGCAAAACGAGACAAATAAAAAATGATAAAAAGATAAAAATTAATGAAAAAAAAAAAAACTAAAACAAACAAAAATCCTGGTTTATTTTTTGTTCCCTACCACCACAGGAGCTGGTGTGGACTTGTGGACCTTGGGCTTACTGAGATAATAAGCTCACTGTAATGACGGGACTCATCAGTTATGGTATCCAGACTCTGCTCCTGGATTGGCTTTTAAGGTGGAGGATGGATGGAAACTGTGTTGTTCTCTAGTTCCTCTGACTGGAGAACTTGCCAAATCTCCTCCTCCATTTGGCAGAGTTCCAGTGTTGTCTTATATGCTAGTTGCTCTTTTAAACCATGGCTTTTGGGGAGCCTGGATGGCTCAATGGGTTAAAGCCTCTGCCTTCAGCTCAGGTCATGATCTCAGAGTCCTGGGATTGAGCCCCACATCAGGCTATCTGCTCAGTGGGGAGCCTGCTCCCCCGCTCTCTCTCTGCCTGTCTCTCTGCCTACTTGTGATCTCTATCAAATAAATAATTAAAATCTTAAAAAAAATAAACCATGGCTTTTTTTTTTTTTTTTAAACAGTTGAATCTGTTTCTAGTTCCTCAGTATTATCCCTCTCCACTGCTGTTTGCAGGATCAGGGGTGGAGGGTCCCTCCGTTACCATGTCTCTATCTCTCTTGCTATTCTTTTTTTGTTATTCTGTCTTTGATTACTCAGAAGCTGTTCAGATGACCTTCAGTTCTTCAGGAGAAATTATTCTGTAAAAAGGTATAATTAGGTGTGTTCTGTGGAGAAAATTAGTTCAGGGTTTTGCTGTGTTGTCGTCTTGGATGGGGACCCCTCCCTATAATAGCTATCCTAACAGGTTTGAGGTGATTTCTCACTCTGTGTGTGTGTTATTATTATTATTTTTTTAATTTAATTTATTTTATTTGACAGAGAGAGAGACCACAAGTAGGCAGAGAGGCAGGCAGAGACAGAGGGGGAAGCAGGCTCCCCGCTGAGCAGAGAGCCCGATGTGGGGCTCAATCCCAGAGATCATGACCTGAGCCGTAGGCAGCAGCTCAATCCACTGAGCCACCCAGGCGCCCCTGTGTGTTATTTTTTAAAATTTTATTTATTTGAGAGAGAGAGAGGGAAAGAGAGAGACAGAGACAGAGATAGCAAGAGAGAGCGAGAGCAGAGAGCAGAGGGAGAAGCTGCTGAGCAGGGAGCCTGATGCAGGGCTCTATCACAGGACCCTGAGATCATGACTTGAGCTAAGTGCAGAGACTTAACCGATTGAGACACCCAGGTGCCCCCTCATTGTGATTTTGAGTTGCATTTCCCTGATGATTAGTGATGTTGAACATCTTTTTATGAACACCCATTGAACATTTGTATGTCTTTTGAAAACAAATCCCTATTCAGTTTCCCTGACCATTTTTTAGTTGGATTTTTAATTTTTTTTCCTATTGAGTTATAAGAATTCCTTATGTATTTTGGATATTAATCCCTTATCAAATAAATGGTTTGCAAATATTTTCCCCATTTTATAGGTTGCCTTTGCATTTTGCTGATTGTTTATTTTGCTGTGCGGAAGCTTTTTAGCTTGATGTAGTCCCAATTGCTTATTTTTGCTTTTGCTGTTTGTACTTTTGGTGTTATAGCAAAAAAAGCATCACCATGGCCAATATCAAAGAGCTTTTCCCTGTGTCTTCTTATAGTAGTTTTATTGTTTAAGAATTAAAATTTAAATCTTTATTTTGAATTAATTTTTGTGAATATTGTGAAATAGGAAATTTCATTCTTTTGCATTTGAATATCCAGTTCTCTCAACATAATTTATTGGGGACTGTCATTTTTTCATTGAGTATTTTGGCTTCTTTGTCAAATATTAGTTGACCAGATATGCATGGGGTATTTCTAGACTCTTGATTCTGTTCTGCTAGTCTATGTGTTTGTTTTTATGCCAGTATCATACTGTTTTGATTACTTTAGTTTTGTAATAAAATTCGAATTTTGGAATTGTGAAACCTCCACCTTTGTTCTTTCTCAGGAATGCTTTGACTATTCAGTGTCTTTTGTGGTTCCATATGAATTTTAGGATTATTTTTGTTATTTCTGTGAAAAGTGACATTGGAATTTTGTTAGGGCTTGTATTGAATCTATTAATGGCTTGGTATTGTGGACATTTTAAAAGACTAATCTTTCTGATTAGTAAGGATGAAATATCTTTCATTTATTTGTGTCTTCCTCACTTTCATCATTGTATTCTAATTTTCAGTATACAAATCCTTCACCTCTTTGAGTAAATTTATTCCTAACTAATTTTATTATTTTAGATGCTATTATAAATGGAGTTTCTTCATTTCTTTTTCAGATAATTCACTGTTAGTGTAGAGAAATGCAACTGACTTGTATGTTGATTTTGTAACCTACAAGTTTACCGAATTCATTGATTAGTTCTAATAGAGTCGAGTCTTTGGAGTTTTGTCTATATAAGATTATGTCATTTGCAAGTAAAATTGAGACAGTTTTTACTACTTTCTTTCTAATTTGGGTGCCTGTTTTCCAGATTGCTGTGGCTAAGACTTCCAATACTAAGTAGCAAGAGTGAGTATTTTTGTTCCTGATCTTAGCAGGAAAGTTTTCAGTCTTTTACTGCTGATCCTAATTTTAGCTGTGGGTTTGTCATGTATGGACCTTATTATGTTGAGGTATATCCCTTCTATACCAAATCTGTTAAGAGTTTTTATCATGTAAGAATGTTGACTTTTGTCAAATGCTTTATCTATATCTATTAAAACAATCATACATGGTCTCTATCTTTCATTCTGTTGATATGATATGTCACATTTATTGATTTGTGATGTTGAATCATCTTTGCATCTGAGGGATAAATCCCATATGACCAATGTTGTATGATCCTTTTGATGTGCTGTTGAATTACATTTGCTAGTATTTTCCAGTTTTATTAATCAGGGATATTGGGCTACAGTTCTCTTTTCTTTTTTTTTTAATTTTTAATTTTTTATTTTTTATAAACATATATTTTTATCCCCAGGGGTACAGGTCTGTGAATCACCAGGTTTACACACTTCACAGCACTCACCAAAACACATACCCTCCCCAATGTCCATAATACTACCCCCTTCTCCCAAACCCCCTCCCCCCAGCAACCCTCAGTTTGTTTTGTGAGATTAATAGTCACTTATGGTTT
>NC_081569.1:85951418-85959367 GCF_022355385.1 Mustela nigripes
CAACCCCAGGAAAATATGCTTTAACCAAATTAGAAGAGATCCAAAATCGTGAGGGGGGAGAAAGGGGATAAAAAAAGGTTCAAAAAGGAAGAAAGAAAGAAAAAAAAAAGAAAAAAAAATTTAAAAAAAAGAAAACACCTTTCAGAAAGTGGTTGTTTTTCTGTTTCCAGAATTGCTGTTCTTCTTCTCTTCAGTCTGCCGATGGATTTTCAGGTGTTTGCAATCTTTAGATAAGCTATCTAGCTGATCTCTGGCTAGCTGAAATAGTCTCAGCCTGCTACTTCTCTGCCATCTTGACTCTTCCTCCAGTTCTCTTTTCTTGTAGTGCGTGTGTGTGTGTGTGTGTGTGTGTGTGTGTGTTAAATACACATATATAAATAATGGAATATAACTATAAAAAAGAAGGAAATTTTACCTTTTGTTAGTACATCGCTGGACCCTAGGACACTATGCAACATGACAGAGAAATACAAATACTTTCTGTTCTCATTTATATGAGAGATCTAAAAAAGCTGAACTTACAGAAACATAGAATGGGCAGTGGGGCTACAGTGGAAAGGAGAGGATTGAGATGTTGGTCAGAGGGTACAAACTTTCAGTTATAGGACACATATATTATGGGGTTCTTATGTACAGCATGGTGACTATAACAACACTGTATATACTTGAAAGTTGTAAAGAGAATAGATCTTAAGTGCTATCACCACACAAAAACAATAGTAATTATGTGAGAGGATGGAGGTGTTAACTAACCTTATTGTAGTAACCATTTCACAATATATACATGTATCATATCACATTGTATACCTTAAACTTACATATGTTTTTTGTAATATCTTTATTATATAATATTATGTAATATAATATAATATTATGTAATATTTACATAATATTTCCGTAAAGGTGGGAAAGAACCCCAACCCCAAATATTACATAGTATTATGAAATATAACATAACATTATATAAAATTTGCATAATATTTTAGTAAAGGTGGGAAAGAACCCCAAACCCACTCTGCTCTGCTTTATAATTATAGATTCTGTCAGTGGTTCCTTCCTGAGTGTTTGACAGAGCTGCATATGGCCTCTCTGTGTAATTCATATATAGTCAGCAAGGGGAAATATGAGTATCTTATGTCTACTTCTTTTTCAGGCACATGTTTTCCTCAGATTGATTATATATAATCACACTTTCATACATATGTGTCTGTATTTCTTGATATATACCTATATTATACATACATATATTCTATAGTCTATGTATAACCCTATTCTCTATTTTAATTATGTAGTGAGTTACATATAGTATCTTGAGATGGGGGAGGTATGGTAAGTTATAGAGGGTCAATATTTCTATTATACTTTAGGGTATCTTAAAGAATACAACTAGCTTGTGTGAAATTGTTATGTTTGGAATTTGGGCCTAACTTCACAATAAAGAAAAACATTTGTATAGCAAATTATTATTTATTAACAAACTTAAATGCAGTTAAGTTATTGATAGTGGCTCAATAAGCTGGAAATGCTATATCAAAGGATTGGAACTAATCTCTTATTAATAATTAGTTTTTAGAATTTCAAATACTAATACATGGTTATTGCAAATTATTTATAATTGTTGGTATATTATTATATTGATATTAAAAGTAAAGTTGATTCTCTGATGATTAGATAAAAGAAATATTAGGCTGGAATTCTGTTCTTAAGCTTATAAGTATTGAAAATTATTTTAGAAGATACTTTAATACTGTTGTATAGAAATTCAATGTTGTTAAAATGCTTTTGAAAATAGGCCCACAAATTGGTTTTATAGGATAAAGCACTTTAATATTTTTTACCCATTCTACCAAATTTTTAGTTAAAAGAATATGTACTTTATTTGAATATGTAAAGAGCATTCTCTTTTAATTAAGAATATATAAAATAACAGTTTATATAAAAAACAGTTAATGTATATCTACTTTATAGTGTTATTTTTATGTAGCTAACAAAATGGCACATAACCAAACTATTGTACTTTGCTTTAACCAACCTATTATTAACTTTATAAGCTGACTTTGAAAAACATCAAGAATACAATTTAAAATTTTCAGTAAATGACCAAACTATTAATTGTAACTGAATTAGTTTAGAGCATCTAGCAACTAAATTGATTTTAAGTTTTTCTATCTTTGTTTCCTTGCTCATAAGAGAGTAAAATCTGCAGTTGAATTGAAGAAGGAGGAGGAGGCCACAACGCCAATAGAGATTAAGGATGACATGCAAAGCAATATAAAAGACATTGTATTTCAGAAAGCAAAGCAGTTGGAGGATTGGACGGCTCAGCAAAATCAAACTGAAGAACCCCCCGAGAAAGAAAATATAGATACCATCTTAGATAACATTCAAGACAGAAGCAATTTGAGAGATATGTCTCTCTCTCTCATTGAAGCATCTAAAAAAGCTGGCATTAGTTACATCGTTTATCCCAAGAAAAAGAAGACGAGACTGAAGAAAAGATTGAAGCACAGTAAACTTACAGCTGTGTATGATGAATTATCCAAGCCTCCAAAAGTGCTTAAAAGGTCTTGTTTAATCAATACTTGTTAAAGTTTATGAAATGTATTCTGGTTTTGGCCTTAATCTTGTAATTTCACTAACTGAAGTTGTTATTTTATTCACCATTGAAAATATGTTAAAGTCTTAGCTAAAGGAGAATTCCCTACATTTTAGTATATGGGTATTCAATAGTATAAATATATGACTGGTTTAAACTATATTTTAAAGTTGAGGCTGACTTAAGGACATGAAGTAAAACTAAGTCAACTTGATAGTTAAATGAAATCTTTCAATGGAAAGAAATAAAATCTGCTAAGTTATTTTTTGGAAGTAATTTAACACCAAAAAACCACCTCTGCTCAAAACAAATATCACTCATTAAAAAGTTCAATTAAATTGCTGAAATTCAACTGTTTTCAAATTTGAACTTAATGAATTGAATAATCTAAATCAACTTTTTTATGCTGTGTGAGCCCTTATTCAGGGATCAACTCATAGAAATAATTAATTTTTCTCCTTATTTAAAAGTGATAGTATCTAGCATGTTTAAAAATGTGCTAGGACATGGGACACCTGGGTGGCTCAGTGGTTGAGCATTCAGCTTCTGATTTCTGCTCAGGTCATGATCTCAGGGGTGCAAGATGGAGCCCAGTGCTGGGCTCCCCACTTAGCAGGGAGTCTGCCTAAGATTTTCCCTCACCCCCTGTTTTTGTGCAATCTCTCTCTCTCTCTCTCTGTCTATCTAAAGTAAATAAATAACTCTTTAAACCAAGGTGCATGGACCTAAGATGACAGCAATGGAAGTTCCAGGTATGCTCATATTTAAGTGTTCAGAGCGCAACTGTCTTATAACTGAAGGGTTGCGCAAAATAGTTTGCAAAAAGCTCTGGGTATATTTCTCTTTAGATAACCTCAGATGACAAAATTCATTAAATTTATTCCCTTTGAAAAGTAAAGACTTTCCTTTCATGAGAGAGTCATAAGTGTTTTGTTTACTTCATTATTATAAAAACTTGCTGGTTCTGAAAAAGGGTTAAATTAATGATGTTTTGGTGTGGTGACTTACTGTCCCTGGAAAGTCTTGGGAACAGCCTATGTAAGCATCAGTGAGAGAGTGGAACAGAGACTAACCCTGGGGGAGGATATGCCGTTTAAGTCCTGAGTTTCTACATGCTACTTATGCTTGAGTTTTCCCTGCAAAAAAATGTGGAGCTGTTTTTGTTAGCTCATCTTTAGAAGACTTCAGATAGGTGTTTCCTAAGTTGACAAATGTTTTGACAAGAACCAGACATTTGCTTATGCATTTTTGAAACATTTGCTGATTTCAAAGCATATGAATCTTCACTGTCCTAGAGAGTATACAACACTGCACCATTTTGGCCATGACCTAAGTGATTTCTATCTCTACTTCTATCTCTAGAAAGGATATAAGCAGGTGAAACACTATTTTGGTATAGTATTTTACTGCATACTGATTATCACTTTGATTATAAAGTTTCACCATTTAAAGAGACTTATTTGCCTTTTAACAACTGGATTTGAAATTTGTATGTATTGCCAACAGAGGTAATAGGATGCACCTTTTGGTGGAGGCAATAAAACCAACTATGGGAGTATTTGTCTATGATAATAGATTAGTATAGCTTGCCTAACTTCTTTTTAGAAAAATCTTAATCTAAACTAATTTAGTGCAAAATTGTAGCCGTGAAATAATTGTTATTTTAAAACAAGTTTATGGAGAAAACGTTAAAAAATAATCTTATTCCTATAGTTTGAGATCTTTTCCCACTAATCTTAATGTGCTTAACACAGAATTATCCTTACCATTTTATATCTGACCTTTAAGCTTATTTAATTATACTCATTCTTGCTGGCTCCTTTGAATGGTTAGAAGAAGACTGTGTGTATACACTCATATATCAAGCCAAAGCTTGACTGTGAAAAGTAACTCATGCCAAAGTGTATTTGAGCTGATTAAACACAGACCCATGTGTTTTCCATCAGTCCCTTTACTATAGGTTACCCCTATTGCTTGCCCCTTCATCTAGGTCACGGAAGGATGCCATGTGTCTGCAGAAACTTTGTTCCTTCACCATTTCTCTGGAAATTCCCCTCTGCTTTGGTTTCTGAGCCCAATATTTGTGGACCAGCCAGTGAGCAACTGGCAGAGTTTTAGCTCACGGATACAGCAGGAAGCTGTGTTTGTTGATGGCTCCTGGCCCACATTGACTCCCTTGTATTCATTGCCTGGACTTCCGTAAACTGTTAGCTTCTCAGATCTCTGCCAGTGTTCTCTCTTCCAGGACTGAGTAACATACTTGATCTGAGATCCAGGCCAGCCTTTTTCCTATTGGCTTTCTGATTTCTGTGAATGCATTACCTTCTTCACTTTCTTTTTTTTTTTTTTTTTTTTTTTAAGATTTTTTTTTTTTATTTGACAGAGAGAAATCACAAGTAGATGGAGAGGCAGGCAGAGAGAGAGAGAGAGGGAAGCAGGCTCCCTGCTGAGCAGAGAGCCCGATGCGGGCCTCGATCCCAGGACCCTGAGATCATGACCTGAGCCGAAGGTAGCGGCTTAACCCACTGAGCCACCCAGGCGCCCAACCTTCTTCACTTTCTAGAATAACTGGCCATGGTCCTGACTTCCACTATCAAAACTTCCAAACTTGACTAGCTGCTGAAAGTGAATCGGTAGTCTCAGGTCTGATTTTCTTGGCCCATCTTGCTGCTGTTATTGCCAAAGAGGCAGAATTTATTTCCCTCACAAGCAGGAGATGACATATTTTTCTTGTGCTGTTAATCTGTAATTTCCCTTATGGTCTGGTATTGCTTTTGATATACTAGCTTGGTGGATGGTGGTATAGGATGGAATTGGGGCAGTTATAGAGATTTCCACTTGATCCTTACTACTATTATCTTCTTCAGTGTATAGTTTATGCAGTTATTAAGTTGATTCATTCCTACTACACATTCTGGAACTAAGGAATTTATCTCAGATGGGTCCATGTCTCACTAGGTTTCATTAGATGGTTTTAGGCCAAGATCCTTTATATCACTTGATCTTTATAATTTCCTAATTTGGCTCTGGACTTCAGTGGCATTTACAATGGGTATCTGGATCAGCATAAGTTTAGGGTATCTAATAATTCCCAGGAGGCTTGGGTGTTTCCTTTTTCCTAGAACTTTTGAAACTTTTGGGAACAAATCATTAAAAACATCAAGACCACATTGCAAGATCCTTTCTCAACTCTGGCTTGCCTGTCAGGTGAGAGATTTTAGGTATGAGCTGGCTAGGGTCTGAGAGCTGCATAAGAGGTTGTAAAACCCCATTATGGCTGGTTAGGCTTATTCCCAGAAGACCTAATGGTTTTTCATACATTTAAGTCAAAAAACACCTTAGCCGGGTGCCCATCTACCTTACTTTCTGAGGACCTGCAGTCATTTAGTTATTGCCACAGATCCCTGTAACTTCAAGTTTTGTCTGGGGCACCTGGGTGGCTCAGTTGGTTAGGCATGGAATGCTTGGTTGTGGCTCAGGCCCTGTCTCATGGGTCTTGAGATCAAACCCCACACTGGGCTCTATACTCAGCAGGAGTGTGATTGTATATTCTCTCCCTCTGCCCCTCCTCCTCCTCTCTCTCTCTTTTTAAAATAAATAATTCTTGAAAAAAAATGTCTGTCTACCAAATCTGGCTAAAAATCTACATCAGAAATCTGTATTTAACAAGTCTTCCAGGTGACTGATGCTAAAGTTTGGGGATCACTCAGAGTACGGTAGGATATTCTAACAAGGCTGCATTGGCTAGAGCTAACAGCTACGGATCCAAGACTACCTATGTGGAGGAGGTATGTAGGAAGCTGATGGGTAGTAGCTGTAGCTCCATGAGAGGGTTCAGGAGGTCCCAGCTGCGTGATTTTGGGTGTGCCTAAGTATATTTGATAGAGCGTATGAACCAATGTCTCAGTGTAGTCATCGAAATAATTATATGGGAGAGGTTTGAGTTTCTCAGATGAGGGAATCTGACTGTCCCTCAACTAATCTTTTCTATCAAGAGAAGATGAATGGAATTTGGAGATTCAAAATTGTCAGCCTCATTCATGCTTGCTCAAATATTCACATCCTATATTTCAGTTCCCTACTCCTTTCTTAGAAGTTTCATTACCTTGGTATACAAGGTTTAGGGAATTTGAGTATTTAATAGGTACTGCTCTTCTCTTTTGGTCCGAAGTAAAATGATTCCACAGTTTTTGTAATCATTACTGTTGTCCCTGTGAGTATTGGTAGCTACTTGATTTCCTAATTCCTTGCCTTCCACCTGAACACCATCCCTGCTAACACTGGTGATAATTTGAGGAGCTTTGATAACACCACCTACCATGGATTATTTGTGTCCTATTTTATCCTGGCAGGAAGTTTATCCTAGGATCCTTCTGTGTGTGTATTTCCCGAGTCTACCTCTGGTGCTAATTATTTTATCAGCCAGGTACAAATTATACCATGATATTGTAGTATCCTTGGGTCAAAAACAACAGAGCCATTTTCTATCCCTAAGACTGAGAGGACAAAAAGTAGGAATGATTACTAGAACCTTCAAGAGGAATTGTGTAGAAAGTGTTTCCCTAAAAAAAGTAGTGATCTTTGGTCAAAGATTACAGCCAGTTTGAGGTGACCCTTCAGGAGGGAGCCAGAGGAATAAATACCTTGACTTCGCTCTCCTCTTTTCCTCTTCAGGATTTCTATTTGGACATACCCAGTTAGAAGACAGAGAACAAAGGATCTCATGGATGTAGTCTTTACAGACTAGTCTCTTGGGCAGAGGGCAAAGTAGAGGAGGGTAGAGATGACTGTAGAGGTGGCAATGTCTATTGAAAGCAAAGTATCATAGTCTACATAACAAAGGTGAAGACTGGGATGTTAATTTGGTAGTTTACTGTCTAGTCAAATCTTTCCTTCTTCCCATTTCCTCAAGTTCCTGTGCTCTCCAACCTCTTGGATGGCATTTCCTATATGACATCAGTTTACCTTCTCAATTCCTCATTGAATTTCTGTTGTGGGGGGGAACAGGGGTATAAATTAAATCTGAAAGGAGCATCAACACCTTATTTCAGTACTGTAAGAAGGCCACATCTTTAGATAACAATCTTCTGCTTTCATAAATAAATTCTTCATATGGTGTTACAATTTTGATGAAAGAACAGGAGGACTTAGTTTGCATAAAAATAGTGTATAATTTTATTTTAATAATAGAAAAAAGTAATTTAATGTGTGGCTGAATTGATTTATTGATTATAAAAATAATTATATTTGTATGATTTAAAAATCACTCTTTTAACTTAGTTTGCATAAAAATAGTGTATAATTTTATTTTAATAATAGAAAAAAGTAATTTAATGTGTGGCTGAATTGATTT